>NW_025798070.1:0-12293 GCF_021613505.1 Equus quagga | reverse complement strand
AAGGGTAGAGGCATATTTGAAGTAACCTCAGCATGCCATAAAAAGACGAATGGGGAAAATCACTCAGACAATGTGTAGGGTATAAAGAAAAAGGACTGAAACAGAACTCCAAAGGCCCTCATCATCCTGGATCCATAAAGGAGAAAGTATTGCAAATGTTCAAGAAGTAAAAAAAGCTGAAAGGTTTGTTGTTGTTAAAAACAAACTGAAGAATATTTGAAAAGGAAAAAAATCAGTTAAAATGGGGGATTTTTTGTTTCTGGTTAAGTTGGTGGAAGATGCAAAAGCCCTTAACCTCCACAATGACAAGAATTGGACAGAATAAAAACGTACTTCTCTGTGTCTAGCAAAGGATGGTGGATGCAAGGAAGCACTGAGGAACAGGATTCATGGTAAGAAAGAGCCCTTACAGGTGAGCAGAGAGCTGGGGAGCCTTCTTTACCTGGGGTAGGTACTTGGCCTGGATATAAACGTTTGGATGGGTTGGCTGGCCACAGAAAGATAGACTTTGCTGAGTGGAGGAGAAATTAGATGATCCTTTCATGACAAGGTGGGCTATCAAAATAGATGGGCATCTACATGATCCTTGAGGGAAAACCAAATTGCTTCTCTTGATAACTTCTCCCCTTTCCATCATAAATGATCTTTCCTAAGAAAGCTGCAGTGGAGAATGGCCAACAAAACCGAGACATTATTCAATCTACATATTGTTACAGGGCCCTGCTGATGAAGTAAAACCATTTTCAATTGGAGCCTTACACCCTCCCAGTTCAAAAGTTGACACGATAAAGAAGCTGCTGTGGTTTTTTGTGGTTGCAGGATCAGAAGTGAACTCAGTCTATTTAACTCAAATGTAGGAGCCAAGGATGTGATCACTCTAACCACCAGACAGATAGATGAACTTGCACTCTCCAGGAGATAAACCAAACCAGGGTAAACATACACTTCATACTTCAGTTTTATTGTCTCGCATCCAATACAAATTTACATGACATGTCAAGAATCCGGAAAATATGGCTCATGATCATAAGGGCAAACAGTTAGTAGAAGCAGAGCCACAGATGACTCATTCATTAGAATTACCAGTTAAGGACTTTAAAATAGCTATTCTAAATGTACTAAAGAATTTATAGAAAAATAAATATAATGAGCTCAGAGTTGAAGAATTTCATGGGGGAAATATAAACTCTCAAAAGAACGAGACCTTGAGGCCAGCCCAGTGGCATGGTGGTTAAATTCCCGTGCTCCTCTTTGGTGGTCTGGGATTTGCAGGTTCAAATCTGGGGCATGGACCAGCACACTGCTCATCAACTAATGCTAAGGCGGCATCTGACATGCAAAATAGCAGGTGATTGGCACAGATGTTAGCTCAGTGCCAATCTTCCTCAAGCAAAAAGAGGATTGGCAACGGATGTTAGCTCAGGGCCAATCTTCTCCCTAAATCTGAAACTAGAAAATAAAGTAACTGAAATTTTTTTAGAAAACTTACTTGGATGAGCCTAATAGCATGTTGGACATTGAAGAAAGGATCCAAGAACTTGAAGACAGGGCAAGAGAAGTTAGTGAGATTGAAGCACAAAAAGGAAAAAAAATTGAAAAAATAAATGAACATGGCACTAGTGATCAATGGGACAGTATCAAGCGGTCTAATGCCATTGGAATCCAAGAAGGAGAAGAAAAGACTGAACTGGGTAGAAAAAACGTTTTGAGGATATGATGACCAAAAATGTTAAAATTTGATGGACAACTTCAACTCATAAATCCAAAAATCTTAATTAACAGTCAGTAGGAAATACAAAGAAAAACAAACCGAGGCACTTTATAGTCAAACTACTGAAAACCAAAGAAAAAGAGAAAAATTTAAAATCACTAGAGGAGGCAAAAAGACACATATTATACACAGGGGACCAATATAAGAATGACAGCCACTTTCTCGTCAGAAACAATATGAGCCAGAAAACATTGGAACAAGCTAAATTGCTGCAGAAAAATAATAGACTTCTTTATTCAGCAGAACTACCCTGAAAAAATGAAGATTAAAAGAAGACATTTGAAGATAATGAAAACCAGGGAGAATTTGTCCCACCAGGCTTATACTGCAAGAAATGTTAAGGAAATTCTTGAGGCTGATGGGGGTGATACCAGATAGAGACTTGGATCAACAGGAAAGAATGAAGGTCTCTGGAAATTTTAAATATGTGGGAAATATGAAAAGACTACTATTTTGATTATTGCTCTGTTTCTAATAAAGGAAATTGATTAAAGCAAAATAATCATATCATATTGTGCGTTTTTTAACATATGAAGAAGTAAAAAAAATGACCACAATATCACAAAGGGAGGAGAGGAGCTAAACGGAAGTAACTTCTCTGAGGTTCTAATATTTTATGTGAAGTGGTGCACTGTCTTAATTCAAGATTGAGAATTAAAGTTAAGGGATAAATATTTTAGTCCCTAGAGCAACCACTGAAAAAGTAAAAGCCAAAAGAAGAGAGAAAGTGGAATAATTTTTTAAAACTCAGTTAATACAAAAGAATAAAAAAAAGAGGGACAAAGAAACGATGGGGTACATAGAAATCAGGAGCAGGAAGGTAGACTTCAATCCAAGCACAGCTGTAGTGACGTTATATGTAACTGATCTTTGACAAAGGAGCAAACGTTTCAATGGAGAAAGGTTAGTCGTTTCAGCAAATGATGCCAGAACGTGATGCTGGATGTCCACCTGCAAAAAAAATGAGTCTAGACACAGACCTCAAATCTTTCACAAAAGTTAACTCCAAATGAATCATAGATGTAAATGTTAAATGAAAACTATAAGACTCCTAGAAGATGACGTTGGAGAAAAATCCAGGTGACCTTGGGTTGGCGGTGACTTTTTAGATAGAACACGAAAAGCATGATCCATGACAGAAAAAATTGACAAACTACATTTCATTAAAATGAAAAACTTCTGCTCTGCAAAAAATACTAAGAATGTGCAATAAAATAGAATGCAGAAAATACGGTAGAGAAAATCAAAGTTAGATTTTTGTAATGTGTAATAAAATTGATAAATCTTCAGCCAAGCTGATCAAACAAAAAGAAATAATCATGAACTACCAGTAGCAGAATTCAAAGAGGAGAGATTACTATAGTTCCTGTATATATCAAAGGCATAATAAAAAGATTTTATGAGTTTGTGCAAATAAACTCAACAACTTTGATATAATGGAAAAATTCCTTCAAAAGCATAACTTACCAAAATGAGCATAAGAAGAAATAAAAAAATGAGAACAGCCTTGTATATTTGGATAAAAATGAGTTTGCAATATCAGTTCCCTGGGAAGGTCCTCACATAATGTAGAAGGCTCGGAGTCACTCTTCAGCTTTGCTGACACCCCAGGCTGAGTTTCTTGAGCTCAGCGTGGGTATCAGCATGTGCCTGTTGGTCAACCCTGCCTTCCAAGTTTGCTTATTTCTCATGGCTCTCAACTCCAGTTTTAGCTCCACCTTCTTTTATGTGTATTGTTTGCTTCCCCTTTGGAGTTTTCCTTATTTTCTAGTGAGCTGATCAGTCATAAAAGTCTTGTTAATTTTAATAAATTCAGCTTCTATTTGCATTTAACAGGACAATGCATCAGAGTACCCAGTCCACCATCTTGTCAGAAGTCTAAGCTTCTATGTGTGTTTCACTGGCCGATGTGAGTGGGGCCAGGGATCAAACCTGGCTGAGCCTCTTCCTGTGTTAAGCAAATTAGATGTGTGTGAAACAGACCATTGACGTGTCCATGTGTCTGTGTGTGGTCGTTGGGCATAAATTGGATCCCTTGTGGAGTAAATGAGCCATGTGTCCACTTACCATCTTCTGAGGATAAAACCATAGAACAGAAATAAACACAAGTGATTTCAGGAACTTTATGGTTTACTTGTTATTTTATTATACTGAGTAGAAATTTTATTGTTATTTTTCTTAAGTCCAGTAGAAATAGTATTAGGAAGAAGAAAGGGAGTTTCCATGAACATAAAATTGGCTTTAGAGATTTGAAAATGAGACGAATTTTATGTAGGCAACTTCCAAATGGTTTTGGTATTATATTTTGAAACAAACAGTAACTTTTAAAATAATTTGGTTCATTAATAAATAGGGTGATGTTAAGATTGAAACGCTTCACAGAATCTCGAACATTCACTGATGTCAGGCTGTGCATTACACGGAGGCCCTGTGATTCACGCACTATATGACAGTGAGCAGATAATTACTGGTCTGTCCCTATAGTCTAGGAGTCTTGCGTTCCAGTCCAGTGGTCTTTCTGGAAATTATCATTAATTTTTGGAGTATAATTAACAGGAAGCTACAAAAGAAATTGTATATACAAAAGAGTGAGCAGTAAAAGAAGTTGCACATTCTGTACAATACACAAAATAACAGAATTAGCAATTTGACAAACAACTGAATACAAAACAAAAGACAGACTAGTGCTTTGATTAGGGCTTGTTTTAGGCAATTGGCGTTGGCCGTGGTTGTGTAACGTCTCTGAATTTCCATGTACTTGATAAGACTCTCTTTGAAATCCTTCAGTGCTTCCTCTGACTGCACAGGTCCACCTTCTGACCCTGTCACTAAGCCGTACAGCCCATTGGCATAGTGGTCACCCCTGTGCTCCCTCACCAGGTCCTCAGTCAAGTCCATGAGCTCCTTCAGTTGGTCGTCCCGGTCACTGCCTTTAGCACGGTTATTGAAGGCACACACTCACCCCCCACACGCTGCCACCAGCTTGCTTAGGGCTTTGTTCTCTGAGTCGTGGATGTAGTCTACCAAGGACCCTCCCTCCAGGTCTTCCTTGTGGGTGAAGAGGACAATTGTGTGTCTCATGGCATCGTCTCCAAAGATCTCCCTCACCCTCTGCGCAGCCTGCTGGTCCTGGGTGGTGAATCGGCCCAGCTGCGTCACCAGGAACAGCACATGGGGTCCTGGGGCAGAGAGCGAATAGCATCTCTGGACCTCCTTGTACAGGGAGTCAGCGTGGTCCTTCCCAGAAAACATATCTGGCGTGTCAATAACGACCATCTCCCTCTCTCCCCAGCCTCCCCGACTTTGACTGCAAGTCTTGGTCAGGGTCCGGGCACCCAGCCGCGACTCAAACGCTTGCTTCCCAAGGATGCTGTTCCCAGTGGCACTTTTGCCAGTGCCCGTTTTGCCCACCAGAATGATCCTCAGCTCTGATCCTCTGGCAAGTTGGTTCTTCCCATGTGGTCCTGTTAAGAGCAAGTTTGCTGTGTTATTACTCTATTGATCACGCCAATGGAATGTTTTTAATGATAAGGACTTATTCTCACATTATGGGAAAAGACCTCTCACAATATATTGTACTTATGAACTCAAAGCTTCATCAGCAAATAAAATAAATAAATTATGGGTTTTAAAGCATCTCGATTTTCTAGGACTGCAGGGTATTGCCATGTTGGATCCCAGGCAAGCGTACGTGGGTATCAAGACGAATTTGGAGACATAGCTTGTCACGTAAGGCTTGCCTGAATCGCTGCGCTCTGGCCCTCTAAAAGACAAATTTTCTGAAGATCAGAGATGTGAGTCCAAGACTGTGGCTCCATCTCCGGGTGGGTTAAGTAACCTGACTCTGCTCTGAGGCCAGAGCTGGCGCCTCTGACCTCGGCTGGGCAGGGCTGTGGTCGTGACCACCAACAAAATGGCTGGAACAGGAAAATACTGGAAAGAGCAGAGCAAAATTCCTGTCCTGAGTGAAGGAGCAGCTGATGGCCCATGCTTTGCTTAGAGAGGACAGCATGACCTCTGTGTAAAATAGGCACACAATATGGTGAAATAGGCACACGGGAAGTCACTGTCTCACCTGAGTGATGGCGTTCACGTTGGTCCATTGCTGCTCCTGAGGGACAGACACCAGAGACCAATAAAAAACCATTACCTTTCAGTTCTGGATCGTGAAAGGCCCTTGTACTCCGAGAGCACTCTCTCACCGTGCTTCACTTGTTTGCACGTGGCTGCCAACGTGCTGGAGGGGAATTACCATCCTCCGTTACAGAGAAATCCAGTCACTTGGCCATACTCACCCTGGGAGTGGAGAAGCCCCCTGCTTCTTACCTCCATGCCCACCTCTTCTCTCGCTTCCTTCCTCCCTTCCACTCACTGGCCTCCCTGCCCCTTCTCTTGGCCTCACCCCTTTACTTCTCTCACCTTCCTGTCTAAGTGTGCTCTCCCCACTTCTGAGATTGTCTCCTCCTCCTCCTCTCCTTCTTTCCCCACCTTGCTCCCTTCCTTCCACTTCTCCACTCTTTCCAAACCCCTTGCCTTCATTTTCAGTCCTTGCGGAGACACTCAAGGAGTTAGGAGCACGACTCTGGAAAAGCACACTGTCCTTTAAGCCAGAAATACACTTCATGTGATCCGTCAATTACCTGAATATTCCTCCTCCCTCAGGCGCCACCAGGAAGCAGCCCTGCGACCTAGTTCCCTGTCCTGGGCAGTGAGGAGCATCGGTTCATGTTCATCCAATCGCTTTTTCTCTTCCTTAAATCCGGCAGCATGTACCAAAGCAACAAGGCACAGAAAACCGATACCCACATGGGAAAGCCCAAATTCTTCCAGTTAGCACTTTTCATTGGCTTTATGCTAAGGAAACTCTCTTTGCCAGAGATGTGTAAACTGAGCGATGGGAAGTTCTCAGTTCTGTAAGCTGGCTTCCTTTAAGCCAAAGGCAGTCACTCTAAATCGTTTCCCTTAAAATAGGGCAAATTTCTTCGTGACAAATTTTTTTTGAACATAGCTTGGGAACTAGAAATCAACACTGAACGGTGTTTCTTGAATATGGGCTTACCGATTTACTGGCCAAAGGAACAGAGGGCTCCCCATCCAAACCTGTGACTTGCCAGCTCAGGGCGAAGAGAAAAAGAAAAGAAAAGAAAAACCCCAGTCTGTTTTCTTCCTCTCTGTAATCTCCTCTGAGCTTCCTCTTGCAAAAGAGCTCCACCACGTGCCGGCGTCTGAAATTCTCATTTATGCCACATATACAAAATAGGCAGTTGGAATGGGAAAATCTGATCCGTAGTCATTCGCTATCGTGTGGGCCACCTGTCTCTTCATGTCAGTAGGGAAAAGCTCTTGTTTGAATGCTTTCGACTGGACAGGATAGCAAGGCAGGGACACCAGGAAATGGGTGGTTTGATTCCTTCCCACCTAGCTGTGTCCTCACAGTTACAAGTTTGCCTAAATGCAGGGCCCCCTGAGAAGGCCAACCTCACTCACACTGGTGGCCATGATGGCTTTGAAGTCAAGTGCCACTGGGGAAGGAGAAAGCATTGGGGGGGCACCTCTGACAGCCCACCATACAGGGGAAGAAGGATAGAGACAGGAGACCCTGAGAGAAGCCCGTGTTGTCCAAATCAGACCCAGAGTAACATCAGTGACCATCAAAGCATCTTGAAACAGCTCACTTGTGGCTTCGCTGGCATCCCTGCCTTTCTTTCCTGTCCAGCTCTGTGATTTCAGGGAACACACCCCAGGGAGCAATGATCTAGGCAGTGTCCACAATAACAAGCTGGAGTGTCCACATTCAGGATCAACAACCCAAGAGTTAAAGTTGAAATCATTCAAATGCTCTTTTTCCTATTTATATGACAATCACTACAGCAGAGGGAAAGAGACTATGAAATGTACACGGCCTTTAACTATCCCAGAACAGGGGTGATGCACGTTCTCTCTCTCCAGACCACTGAAGAGGAATCATCACATGGCCCTGACCTCGTGATAAGGAGGCTGGGCAACGCCGTGGAGCCACGGGGCCCGGGTGAACACCACTACCGTGTCACACACGATGAGCGTTTTGTGCTGTATTTTTCCAGATCCTTCACTTTGCAGTCTCTTAAGTGTGCTTAAAGAGCCATGCAATATGGGCAACTCCTGCTTAATATCAATAGTCTGTTCCTAATGTTAGAACATTCTGGGTCAAAACACTCACAAGGACCTATTTCATATCGTTTATATGTAAGACAAATGTAATGCAATATACGTCAAACCCAAAGCCTACCAATTTCCTAAATTATATTCAAAATTCAGTAAAGCACGTATCTATAAGAAAAACTATCATTTCAGAATTTAAAAAGCTTAAAACATTGTTTTTCTGAATACCAAAAAACTATTTTTGGTGTATAAAAGAAAGCTACTGGATAATATAAGTCTCCCTGAAAATGACCCAATTAAAACCTGGGCAAAGGATCTGAATAGATATTTTTTCAAAGAAGTCATACAAATAACCAATAGATACGTGAAAAGGTGCTCAACATCACTAGTTATTCGAGGAATGCAAGTCAAAATCACGATGAAACATCACCTCACACCTGCTAGGATGGCTATCATCCAAAAGACAAGAGATAACAAGTGTTGGCAAGGATGTGGAGAATTCACACTGTTGGTGGGAGTGTAAATTGGTACAGCCACTATGGAAAACGATGTGGAGGTTCCTTAGAAAATTAAAAGTGGGCCTGCCATATGATCCAGCCATCCCTCTTCAGGGTATAGATGCAAGGGAAATGAACCCAGTATCTTGATGAGATGCCTGCCCGCCCATGTTCATTGCAGCATAATTCACAATAGCCAAGACGTGGAAACAACCTAAGCGTCTGTCAATGGGTGAATGGATAAAGAAGAGGTGGTAGGTGTAAATGACGGAATATTATTTAGCCAAGAGAAAGAAGGAAATCTGGCCCTTTGCAACAACATGGGTGAAGCTTGGGGCATTATGCTAAGTGAAATAAGTCAGACAGAGAAAGACAAATAGTGTGTAATCTCACTTATACGTGGAATCTAAAGAAAAAACGTGGAACTCCTAGAAACAGAGAGTAGAGTGGTGATTACCAGGGTCTGGACATTTAGGAAGGTGGGGAGGCGATGGTCAGAGGTTAAAAGCTTTCAGTTATGAGTGAGCCAGCTCTGGGGATGCACTGTGAGCAGGTGACTACAGTTAGAATCCTGCACCTCACACGTGAAACTTGTGAAGTCAGCACATCTGTCCTGTTCTCACCACACACACAAATAAGGCGACTCCGCGAGGCGGTGGATGTGTTCGTTAATTTCACTCTAATAATCATTTCACAGAGTGTACATATATCAAATCATCACCTTGTACACTTTAAATATATATGGTTTTATTCAGCAATTGTAACTCAATAAAATTGGGGTGGAGGGGACAAAAAATAAAGACAGACAGCAAGTAAGGATGTTGAAGAACGAAAACTGCACTGTTGGTGAGAGTGTAAAATGTTACATTTTGGGAAAACATCTGGCAGTTTCTATGTCCTTCATTAGAGTATTATGTCTTTTTTTCATGTAGAAAAATAGTTTTTCACTTCCTTTTGATTCTTTTGGGGTTTGTAGGTTTGTCATAGATCGGATGCAAGTAATGATATTTTACTCCCCTATTTCCAAAAATATACCCTGGATTGTTTTTTCTTGTATAATTACATTGGTTGTCACCTTTAAAAAGTGAACTAATGTTGTGCTTCTATTTTTTACTTTAATTTTAGGGTATCTAATATCATTAACACTGATGCTGGTTTTTGCCCTTTAATTAATCAGTTTGTTTAGAGATCAAGGTAGCACACTATGTTTAGACTTTTTCCTTAAAGCCGTTTATCTGAGGTGTAAATTTGGAAAATTGTCTCTTTTAATGTTGATTAAAATAATTCCATGAGTTTTTCTTTTAACCTATTAGAATTGTAAATTATGTTAATAAGTTTCCCAACATAGCTGATGTGTATGTGTGTGCATATAAAAGGTTGGGCTCCAAGGAATGCAGACTGTCGAGATGGAGATAGGAATTCAGGACATTTATGAAGAAGTCCCCTCAGGAGTAACACTTGCAGGAGAAGGAAAGACAGGATTAGGCAGGGGGAGTGCGACTGAGATGGCGTTACCACAAATGTCCCCTCTACAGGAGACCTAAAGTATGGATGGACCTTTGAGTGAAGGTGAGCGGGCCGGGCTTAATCCCATTGACCAGTTATTGGATGTAAGCTTCCCCTGGGTAGGACACTTGACCTTACGTAAGGCATCTCTCCTCAGCAGAAGCCAATTTCCAGACAAGTGTGACGCTGGCAGCACCCCCAGCAACTGGAGGAAAAGGTCCTTCACAGAAGAAATAACAGAAGCATCCCACTAAAAGATGTGATTACCAGCACAGTGCTACATCCGCAAGCGGTGTTTGTTTGCAAGTAAGGGAACATGGAGATGCCCATTTTAAGTTTTATTCCATCACATTGCTTTGTCTATGATTCCAGATCATGGGTCACAATCGTCTCTTCTGGAGCCGGGGCACCAGGTGCACCATGTGCCATCTGGTTCCATGATGTAAAGACACTTCCTGGTTCCTTGGAATAGGACAGGTATGAGCCTCAGCCATGGATTGTTCCACCCTCTCCTCCGCCCGTTCACCCTCTCCCGCTCTCCCCCAACTAAACAGCCACCGTGACTGCTCTTTGATCTCCCTCCTCTCTCAGTGAATGAAGCTGACCAATCATCTCTCTAAATTCCTCTGACTTTACGTTGTTATGATGAACTAGGGAATCAGAACCACCAGGAGAAGAGTGTGGTCGTCGGAGAAGGAGTTAAGAAGCCGGATTGGACATTCCAGCCCCAGCAGCTGCAAATGGAGAAGAACCTAGGAACACAGCTGACAACCAGGGAGCACGGACATGTGGCTCTTGTCTAGCGCCCCAGCCGTCGGCAGCCGGTTGAGCCACTCCAGCCAAAGCCCCAGTCTGCATGGGGCAGAGGCAAGCCGCACCCTCTGTGCTCTGCCTGAATTCCTGACGCACGAAATCGTAAGCACAATAAAATTATTGTCTTATGCCACTGAGTTTTGGAGTGATTTGTTATAAAGCAATAAATAATTGGATCACCTGAATGGGTTCCTAGAAGTAGAATTGCTGGACAATTGGTGCATGCCTTTGTAATTTTGATAGTTATTACTGAATTGCCCACGGTAAAAATTTTAACCATATTACTTATACCAGACTTTTAGTAGTTTCCCCATATACTTGCTCATGATTTTATCTGCCAATCTGATCAGTGAAAAATGGTATCTTACTGTGATGTTCACGTGTATTAGTCAATATGAATGTGGTCGAATGGTTTTTCACATGTTAAAAAATTATGTCACGTTTTTATTAATACCTGTGTTATATATTTGTTACTCATGTTTAAATTCTGTTGTTGATCATCTTCATATTGATTTGTAGATGTTCTTTGTATGGCTGAAAATGATCATTTTACCTCCTTCTCCCAAATTTTCTAAAAAACTTCCAATTTCCTTCCCTGTTAGTTTATTATGGCTAGTATCTGGAAGAATGTTAAATAGTCACCATGACAGTAGGCCTCCTTGACATGTTCCTGACTTTTGTGGTCATACCAATGTTTCCCATTAAACAAGATGCAGGCTTTGTGGCTGAGATGGAAAATTTTATTATGGTAAAAAGTACCCAATTATTAGATGTTGAATTTTACCAGAGTACCCTTCAGCAGTTAAGGAGATGATCAGATTTGTGGCTCCATAGCTGTATAACACATTGAACTATATGAACATATTTCCTGATATTGAATCTTGTTTGCATTGAACTTTCCTTTGTTCTCCTTAGAATAGATCTTTATCATTGAAGGTACTGCTGGATTCTATTTGTTAATAACTAATTTAGGATTTTTACATTGCTTCATAAGTAATCTTATCCATTTCTGAAACAGAGGAATTCTTCTCTCTTTGATTGCCCTGGCTCCAGCTGTATCTGGTTTCACGGCCTCATCTTTCTTCCAAACATACCAACCACGGTGTTTTTCTGAATAGATCTTTCCACTCCAGAAGAGTTCTGGTTCTATCTTTTAAGAAACTAAGGCTTTTACCTTTCCCCCTTCACTGTCTCCTTTCTTGGGTGAGCCTGACACTGAGCAAAGACTTTAGCATAGTGAGTGTTGCTAAGGAGAATGCGGGGGTGCATTGGGAGTGTGTGAGAGACAAGCTAAACTAATGACGGGGGGAAGTCGGGAAAGACTTCCGAGAAGAAATAACCTTGTTTGAGCCAAAACTGAAGAATGAATGAAAGTTAGGGAAAGAGATTGGAGCTATTTCCAGGGAAAAGAAAATAGCATATTTCAAGGCAAGTGACAGCAATGGAGCTGGCAGATATTCGAAGGAAGCCAAGGATGGCTGGAACCTAGAGGCAGGGAAACAGCACATAAACCATTGACCAGCTTAAACGAGTTTTGCTTCCTTACAACAGGTTGTTGGTGAATC
>NW_025798069.1:0-1141 GCF_021613505.1 Equus quagga | reverse complement strand
GGAAACACAGATCAGGGTGCCAAGAGTGAAGTGGCAACATGAGGAACTCACAGGCTAAGAGGCTTCACTCTGGGAGCGTCACAGACCAAGGGCATGGGGCCTCTTTTAGACAGCAGTACAAGAATTAAATCATTACTAACTGCAAAACAAAAACTACATTGTCAAAACTTTAAAGATGGTAAGCAGATGAAACAAAATGCTTATAAGGGAAAAAATTTTCCGGGCTGGAGGAACACAAGCACGCGGACAGATGAACTTTCTCAGCAAAGCTGAAGCATATTTATGGTCCTACTGTACTTGAGACTATAGTGCCATTGAAAAGCGGAAACACAGCTGTCACCTAAGACAGGAAGGGAATTCTGCAAATCTGGCAGCAGTCCTTCAGCTGTGTCCTTAATACCCCTCTTGGAGTCAGCTACCGTGTGACGTTACTACAGAGCTCAAAGAGGTCATGGAGAGAGCTCCATGAAGAATTCGAATTGAATAAACTGCTTGTACAGAATGGATTCTGAAAAATATCTCAGGATTTAACCTTCCTGAACTACGACATCTCTCCCCAAATCCCTGCCCTCGGTGTTCCTTACCAGTTACCATTATTTATTCACCCAACTTGAAACCTGAGTCATCTGTGACTCCTCTTTTCCTCCTCACTTCCATCTCCCATTAGCTGCCAAGTCCAGCAGATTCCGCTTCTTCATGTGAAGTCCATTCCCTCCTTTTGATTTTTAAGGCCAATGCCCTGGTTCAGGTCCTCACTTCTTCACACTATTACAATAATCTATCCTCCCAGCTTCCAGTATTTTTCCCTCTAATTCATTTTATGACCACTGTAAAATTCATCTTTCTAAAGCACAGTCAGAATCATACTAGTCCACTTTTCAAACCATCTTCAATTATTCCTCATGGCCCTGGACCACATACGTACTCCTCAACCTGGCATTCAAGACCCCAGCAATCTCTGGGCTCTGCTCCAACAGCTCCTTAATGTCTATACGGACTATACCCCTACATTTCCATACAAGCGCCATGCGATCCAACTTCCCTGTCTCTTCTTCCAGCTTCTCTTTACATCTGGATCTCACCATGCACACAATTCAATCTATTCAAATCTTATCTATTTTCCAGGATCCGTTATCAGCAT
>NW_025798068.1:0-1141 GCF_021613505.1 Equus quagga | reverse complement strand
GGAAACACAGATCAGGGTGCCAAGAGTGAAGTGGCAACATGAGGAACTCACAGGCTAAGAGGCTTCACTCTGGGAGCGTCACAGACCAAGGGCATGGGGCCTCTTTTAGACAGCAGTACAAGAATTAAATCATTACTAACTGCAAAACAAAAACTACATTGTCAAAACTTTAAAGATGGTAAGCAGATGAAACAAAATGCTTATAAGGGAAAAAATTTTCCGGGCTGGAGGAACACAAGCACGCGGACAGATGAACTTTCTCAGCAAAGCTGAAGCATATTTATGGTCCTACTGTACTTGAGACTATAGTGCCATTGAAAAGCGGAAACACAGCTGTCACCTAAGACAGGAAGGGAATTCTGCAAATCTGGCAGCAGTCCTTCAGCTGTGTCCTTAATACCCCTCTTGGAGTCAGCTACCGTGTGACGTTACTACAGAGCTCAAAGAGGTCATGGAGAGAGCTCCATGAAGAATTCGAATTGAATAAACTGCTTGTACAGAATGGATTCTGAAAAATATCTCAGGATTTAACCTTCCTGAACTACGACATCTCTCCCCAAATCCCTGCCCTCGGTGTTCCTTACCAGTTACCATTATTTATTCACCCAACTTGAAACCTGAGTCATCTGTGACTCCTCTTTTCCTCCTCACTTCCATCTCCCATTAGCTGCCAAGTCCAGCAGATTCCGCTTCTTCATGTGAAGTCCATTCCCTCCTTTTGATTTTTAAGGCCAATGCCCTGGTTCAGGTCCTCACTTCTTCACACTATTACAATAATCTATCCTCCCAGCTTCCAGTATTTTTCCCTCTAATTCATTTTATGACCACTGTAAAATTCATCTTTCTAAAGCACAGTCAGAATCATACTAGTCCACTTTTCAAACCATCTTCAATTATTCCTCATGGCCCTGGACCACATACGTACTCCTCAACCTGGCATTCAAGACCCCAGCAATCTCTGGGCTCTGCTCCAACAGCTCCTTAATGTCTATACGGACTATACCCCTACATTTCCATACAAGCGCCATGCGATCCAACTTCCCTGTCTCTTCTTCCAGCTTCTCTTTACATCTGGATCTCACCATGCACACAATTCAATCTATTCAAATCTTATCTATTTTCCAGGATCCGTTATCAGCAT
>NW_025798067.1:0-1141 GCF_021613505.1 Equus quagga | reverse complement strand
ATGCTGATAACGGATCCTGGAAAATAGATAAGATTTGAATAGATTGAATTGTGTGCATGGTGAGATCCAGATGTAAAGAGAAGCTGGAAGAAGAGACAGGGAAGTTGGATCGCATGGCGCTTGTATGGAAATGTAGGGGTATAGTCCGTATAGACATTAAGGAGCTGTTGGAGCAGAGCCCAGAGATTGCTGGGGTCTTGAATGCCAGGTTGAGGAGTACGTATGTGGTCCAGGGCCATGAGGAATAATTGAAGATGGTTTGAAAAGTGGACTAGTATGATTCTGACTGTGCTTTAGAAAGATGAATTTTACAGTGGTCATAAAATGAATTAGAGGGAAAAATACTGGAAGCTGGGAGGATAGATTATTGTAATAGTGTGAAGAAGTGAGGACCTGAACCAGGGCATTGGCCTTAAAAATCAAAAGGAGGGAATGGACTTCACATGAAGAAGCGGAATCTGCTGGACTTGGCAGCTAATGGGAGATGGAAGTGAGGAGGAAAAGAGGAGTCACAGATGACTCAGGTTTCAAGTTGGGTGAATAAATAATGGTAACTGGTAAGGAACACCGAGGGCAGGGATTTGGGGAGAGATGTCGTAGTTCAGGAAGGTTAAATCCTGAGATATTTTTCAGAATCCATTCTGTACAAGCAGTTTATTCAATTCGAATTCTTCATGGAGCTCTCTCCATGACCTCTTTGAGCTCTGTAGTAACGTCACACGGTAGCTGACTCCAAGAGGGGTATTAAGGACACAGCTGAAGGACTGCTGCCAGATTTGCAGAATTCCCTTCCTGTCTTAGGTGACAGCTGTGTTTCCGCTTTTCAATGGCACTATAGTCTCAAGTACAGTAGGACCATAAATATGCTTCAGCTTTGCTGAGAAAGTTCATCTGTCCGCGTGCTTGTGTTCCTCCAGCCCGGAAAATTTTTTCCCTTATAAGCATTTTGTTTCATCTGCTTACCATCTTTAAAGTTTTGACAATGTAGTTTTTGTTTTGCAGTTAGTAATGATTTAATTCTTGTACTGCTGTCTAAAAGAGGCCCCATGCCCTTGGTCTGTGACGCTCCCAGAGTGAAGCCTCTTAGCCTGTGAGTTCCTCATGTTGCCACTTCACTCTTGGCACCCTGATCTGTGTTTCC
>NW_025798066.1:0-1030 GCF_021613505.1 Equus quagga | reverse complement strand
ACAAATAATCTCCAGATTTATTAAGTGAAAAAAGAAGAAAGCTGAGGGGAAAAGAAGAGGTTGTCTTATTTCTGAGTTTCTACTAAGTCTTTCATTTATGGGATGCTCCCTTAATTATTTTACTTTGAACAACACTGTATTGTTTGGTAAATATATATTATTCTGAAATGGTGCCAGTCTAGAATGAAATGGGGAAAAAATAACACAGATATTATCCAGATGCCCTCATAATTTCAAGAGTCGGATACAGTTATAAAACCCCTTTAAAGCTCTCTTTTAAAAGTAACACAGTAGACAGGTCCATAGCACAGATCACAAGTATATACCCACCGCACAGAGATTTAAAAATCTAACTGTCCTAATGCTTTATGAAGACATGCTGTGACTTAGGACAAACTTTCCAGTGACAGCAACATACGCTGATTCAAATAATGCTGTATCTTACAAACAGAGAGAAATGAGGGGGCGGTACTCTGGGAAATGCTTATATGGCAGCCGCAGAGCCAAAGGCAACTGATGTCACAAACACATGTGAGGCTGTCCAAAATGTATAGGAAGCTTTTAAATAAAATTGTTTTGTAAAATGTAAGATAGGAAAAAAGCAGTATGTGTGAATCAACGTAACTTACGGAAATTTTAAATATGTATATGTAACTTAAATTGTGAAATCAATATGAAAATAGGCATTTTAACTATTTCAGCTACAAACCTAAAACTTTGCCCCAACTTATTTCTTATCTTCTCATTGGAAAATGGTGATCAACTTTTTTATTTTTTAATCAAACCACATATGTAACAACTCCATGTGGATATCTAAGCAGACAGGTGAAAATGGGGGAAACAATTCCTAATGCCCCTCCCAACGTCATCTTGCTCCCATCTCACTCCCAGCCAGTCTTCCTCACATTAATAAACAGCTCCATCACCTCCCCAGTTACTCAAACCAGACATCTCGGAATTACTCTAAATCTCCGTTTCCTTCAATTCTCACGTCCAATCCAAGTCGCATCTACTTGACTCACAAAACCTT
>NW_025798065.1:0-1381 GCF_021613505.1 Equus quagga | reverse complement strand
ATCTCAGCAAAGAAAGAAAAAACTATAAAGAAAAATAAAGCCACATGAAAATTCCAGAATTGAAAAGTATAATGTCTAAAATGAAAAGTTCATTGAAGGGTATGTGAACCTGAACATAGATCAACAGAAAGTATCTAATCAGAAGAACTCAGAGGGGGAAAAAGAAAAAACTTATAAAAAGTTAACAGAGCCTCAGTGTTTTCTGGTATGATATCAAGTGGTCTAACATATATATAATTGAAGTCCCAAAAAGAAGAAAGAGAATGGAGCAGAAAATATTTAAAATTAAATATTTTATTTTTATTTAAATAAACACAATTAAAAATAAAATATTTAAAATTAAACCAAAAATTTCTCAAAGTTGTTGAAAACCTTAAACTTACACACATGGTGTGAAAATGAAATACAGCACCACAGGAGATGCAAACACAAAGTATAGCTGACTTCTCACAAGAAAAATGAAGACCGGAAAAATGTGGGAAAACTCTTTTAAAGTGTTGAAAGAAACTATTATTAACTAATATCTTTTAAGAATACAGGCAAAATAAAGGCATTTTCAGATCAACTAAAACTGAGAGAATTTGTCAGCACCAGACCCATACTACAAAAAAGAGCTAATGGAAGTTCTTCAGCCTGAAAGGAAAGATACTGGAACCTGCAGAAAGGAGTGAAGAAGTTAGAACTTGGCTTGAGCACATGCTTAAAGAGTAAGGAAACCTGGTTCTTCATTTTTGGAGAAGGAAACACCTAACAGAGAAAAGAAGCAGAAAAAAAAATGTACCTTGAGATGTGGATTGAAATTGGAGGTATCAGTAAGAATTCATTGTTTTTAATATAATAAGTAGATAGGTATAGAAATAAATAAAATATAGTATGTGTGTATATTTGATTATTTTTTTCCTAGCTCTGTCTACTAACATATTAGCAATGAGCACATATCAGAAGCAATGAGCACACCTAGTGGCCAGACCTTGGTTTCTAAATACCATCCTTTCCTTGGAAGCAAGGCTCCTTGGAAAAAGAACATTCTAGGGCTAGGGCAGGGAAAGTCTAAGATAGCCTGGAACATCTTGTTAAGCCAGTAAGAACTTTCAGCCCCACCAGAAAGCAAGAAAATTGTAGTGATGGGGGCATATCAAAAGTAGATGGGAGTCTGCAAATCTGCTAGAATTTGAGAAGCCAAATAAATAAAGATAATAACAGATCATAACTCATAAACAAAATGAAAATCCATGAGTCCTCAGTGATATAAATGAATGAATGAATGAATAAAAAAGACAAAACTCTTCCTCACATTGGAATGCCACCTAATAAATATAGAAGGTATGATGGCATTAGAAAATCACTGGATGCCAAAACTGGTAAATGTAGGTTGATGAGG
>NW_025798064.1:0-1322 GCF_021613505.1 Equus quagga | reverse complement strand
GGCTGCCAGAAAAACCAACCAATTGACTGGAGGGTTAGAACTCTCAGCCCCAGCCCTGACCTCCAGAGAGCGAAGTGGGTACTGGCGACCAGGTTGGTGAAGATATCTATGTGCTGGGATGACGGCCCCCCTACTCAAAGGGCATGTAAGTTCTGTGTCCCCCACATCCCATTGCTCACCCTATGCATCTCTTCCATTTGGCTGTTCCTGAAGTGTTTCCTTTATAATAAAACTGTAATTGTAAATATAGCACTTTCTTGAATTCTGTGAGTGATTCTAGCGAATGACTGAACTTGAGGGGGGAACCCCTGAATTTCCGATCAGCTGGGCACAAGTGCAGGTAGCCTGGGGACTCCATTTGTGGCTGGTGTCTGAAGTGGGGGCAATCTTGTGGGACTGAGTCCTTAACCTGGGGGGTCTGCGCTGACTCCAGGTAGTTACAGTCAGAACTGAACTGGATCCCAGGACCCCCAGTTGGTGTAAGAGGAAAGAATTGACTGTTGTCTGGAACACCAAACAAGGTCTCAACATCAACACCTGTGGTATTCCTGCCCTAAGTGCCTAACTTGAATCTATTCAGGAAAGATAGTCTACTAAATAACTGGCCTGTATTCTTCCAAAATATATGCCAAGAAAAATAAACACTGACAAACTATTCCGGATTTAAAGGAGACTGAAGAGACATGACAGGTATGTACAATATGTAATCCTGGGTTAGATCCTTGATCAGAGGGAAAAAATAACTATAAAGGACATTTATGGGACGATTGGCAGAACCTGACTATGCATTGTTAGATAATAGTATTGTATCATAAAATTTCCTGATTTTGATAAATGTGTTACAATAGTGTAAAAGAATATTCTTGTTAGAAAACATACACTGAAATATTTAGTAAAAACGTCTCCAACTTAGATGGTTGAGAAAAAATAATATGCATTATTACTTATATGCAATATAAATAGAAAAAGAAAATGATAAAGCAAATGGGGCAAAACACAAACAACTAGAGAATCTGGGTGAAGGGTATACAGAAGTGTCTTATACAGTCTTGCAACTTTTCTGTAAGCTCGAAATTATATAAAAATAAAAAAACAAAAAAAGGAAACAACGGAGTAGACTTGCCAAATTATACACTGGTTTTCTTCCAGAGTGGCATTTTTAAGACATTTAAGCCCCAAGATTATTAGAACTGTGAACAAAGACAAATATTGCAGCTCCCAAACTGTGTTCCCTGGGGTACAATTATGCCATGACAGCTTAGTAGATTTATCAAAATTAAAACAGTTGCTAGTGTTATTTCTTTCTTCTAAAATTCAATTTG
>NW_025798063.1:0-1030 GCF_021613505.1 Equus quagga | reverse complement strand
AAGGTTTTGTGAGTCAAGTAGATGCGACTTGGATTGGACGTGAGAATTGAAGGAAACGGAGATTTAGAGTAATTCCGAGATGTCTGGTTTGAGTAACTGGGGAGGTGATGGAGCTGTTTATTAATGTGAGGAAGACTGGCTGGGAGTGAGATGGGAGCAAGATGACGTTGGGAGGGGCATTAGGAATTGTTTCCCCCATTTTCACCTGTCTGCTTAGATATCCACATGGAGTTGTTACATATGTGGTTTGATTAAAAAATAAAAAAGTTGATCACCATTTTCCAATGAGAAGATAAGAAATAAGTTGGGGCAAAGTTTTAGGTTTGTAGCTGAAATAGTTAAAATGCCTATTTTCATATTGATTTCACAATTTAAGTTACATATACATATTTAAAATTTCCGTAAGTTACGTTGATTCACACATACTGCTTTTTTCCTATCTTACATTTTACAAAACAATTTTATTTAAAAGCTTCCTATACATTTTGGACAGCCTCACATGTGTTTGTGACATCAGTTGCCTTTGGCTCTGCGGCTGCCATATAAGCATTTCCCAGAGTACCGCCCCCTCATTTCTCTCTGTTTGTAAGATACAGCATTATTTGAATCAGCGTATGTTGCTGTCACTGGAAAGTTTGTCCTAAGTCACAGCATGTCTTCATAAAGCATTAGGACAGTTAGATTTTTAAATCTCTGTGCGGTGGGTATATACTTGTGATCTGTGCTATGGACCTGTCTACTGTGTTACTTTTAAAAGAGAGCTTTAAAGGGGTTTTATAACTGTATCCGACTCTTGAAATTATGAGGGCATCTGGATAATATCTGTGTTATTTTTTCCCCATTTCATTCTAGACTGGCACCATTTCAGAATAATATATATTTACCAAACAATACAGTGTTGTTCAAAGTAAAATAATTAAGGGAGCATCCCATAAATGAAAGACTTAGTAGAAACTCAGAAATAAGACAACCTCTTCTTTTCCCCTCAGCTTTCTTCTTTTTTCACTTAATAAATCTGGAGATTATTTGT
>NW_025798062.1:0-1381 GCF_021613505.1 Equus quagga | reverse complement strand
CCTCATCAACCTACATTTACCAGTTTTGGCATCCAGTGATTTTCTAATGCCATCATACCTTCTATATTTATTAGGTGGCATTCCAATGTGAGGAAGAGTTTTGTCTTTTTTATTCATTCATTCATTCATTTATATCACTGAGGACTCATGGATTTTCATTTTGTTTATGAGTTATGATCTGTTATTATCTTTATTTATTTGGCTTCTCAAATTCTAGCAGATTTGCAGACTCCCATCTACTTTTGATATGCCCCCATCACTACAATTTTCTTGCTTTCTGGTGGGGCTGAAAGTTCTTACTGGCTTAACAAGATGTTCCAGGCTATCTTAGACTTTCCCTGCCCTAGCCCTAGAATGTTCTTTTTCCAAGGAGCCTTGCTTCCAAGGAAAGGATGGTATTTAGAAACCAAGGTCTGGCCACTAGGTGTGCTCATTGCTTCTGATATGTGCTCATTGCTAATATGTTAGTAGACAGAGCTAGGAAAAAAATAATCAAATATACACACATACTATATTTTATTTATTTCTATACCTATCTACTTATTATATTAAAAACAATGAATTCTTACTGATACCTCCAATTTCAATCCACATCTCAAGGTACATTTTTTTTTCTGCTTCTTTTCTCTGTTAGGTGTTTCCTTCTCCAAAAATGAAGAACCAGGTTTCCTTACTCTTTAAGCATGTGCTCAAGCCAAGTTCTAACTTCTTCACTCCTTTCTGCAGGTTCCAGTATCTTTCCTTTCAGGCTGAAGAACTTCCATTAGCTCTTTTTTGTAGTATGGGTCTGGTGCTGACAAATTCTCTCAGTTTTAGTTGATCTGAAAATGCCTTTATTTTGCCTGTATTCTTAAAAGATATTAGTTAATAATAGTTTCTTTCAACACTTTAAAAGAGTTTTCCCACATTTTTCCGGTCTTCATTTTTCTTGTGAGAAGTCAGCTATACTTTGTGTTTGCATCTCCTGTGGTGCTGTATTTCATTTTCACACCATGTGTGTAAGTTTAAGGTTTTCAACAACTTTGAGAAATTTTTGGTTTAATTTTAAATATTTTATTTTTAATTGTGTTTATTTAAATAAAAATAAAATATTTAATTTTAAATATTTTCTGCTCCATTCTCTTTCTTCTTTTTGGGACTTCAATTATATATATGTTAGACCACTTGATATCATACCAGAAAACACTGAGGCTCTGTTAACTTTTTATAAGTTTTTTCTTTTTCCCCCTCTGAGTTCTTCTGATTAGATACTTTCTGTTGATCTATGTTCAGGTTCACATACCCTTCAATGAACTTTTCATTTTAGACATTATACTTTTCAATTCTGGAATTTTCATGTGGCTTTATTTTTCTTTATAGTTTTTTCTTTCTTTGCTGAGAT
>NW_025798061.1:0-1322 GCF_021613505.1 Equus quagga | reverse complement strand
CAAATTGAATTTTAGAAGAAAGAAATAACACTAGCAACTGTTTTAATTTTGATAAATCTACTAAGCTGTCATGGCATAATTGTACCCCAGGGAACACAGTTTGGGAGCTGCAATATTTGTCTTTGTTCACAGTTCTAATAATCTTGGGGCTTAAATGTCTTAAAAATGCCACTCTGGAAGAAAACCAGTGTATAATTTGGCAAGTCTACTCCGTTGTTTCCTTTTTTTGTTTTTTTATTTTTATATAATTTCGAGCTTACAGAAAAGTTGCAAGACTGTATAAGACACTTCTGTATACCCTTCACCCAGATTCTCTAGTTGTTTGTGTTTTGCCCCATTTGCTTTATCATTTTCTTTTTCTATTTATATTGCATATAAGTAATAATGCATATTATTTTTTCTCAACCATCTAAGTTGGAGACGTTTTTACTAAATATTTCAGTGTATGTTTTCTAACAAGAATATTCTTTTACACTATTGTAACACATTTATCAAAATCAGGAAATTTTATGATACAATACTATTATCTAACAATGCATAGTCAGGTTCTGCCAATCGTCCCATAAATGTCCTTTATAGTTATTTTTTCCCTCTGATCAAGGATCTAACCCAGGATTACATATTGTACATACCTGTCATGTCTCTTCAGTCTCCTTTAAATCCGGAATAGTTTGTCAGTGTTTATTTTTCTTGGCATATATTTTGGAAGAATACAGGCCAGTTATTTAGTAGACTATCTTTCCTGAATAGATTCAAGTTAGGCACTTAGGGCAGGAATACCACAGGTGTTGATGTTGAGACCTTGTTTGGTGTTCCAGACAACAGTCAATTCTTTCCTCTTACACCAACTGGGGGTCCTGGGATCCAGTTCAGTTCTGACTGTAACTACCTGGAGTCAGCGCAGACCCCCCAGGTTAAGGACTCAGTCCCACAAGATTGCCCCCACTTCAGACACCAGCCACAAATGGAGTCCCCAGGCTACCTGCACTTGTGCCCAGCTGATCGGAAATTCAGGGGTTCCCCCCTCAAGTTCAGTCATTCGCTAGAATCACTCACAGAATTCAAGAAAGTGCTATATTTACAATTACAGTTTTATTATAAAGGAAACACTTCAGGAACAGCCAAATGGAAGAGATGCATAGGGTGAGCAATGGGATGTGGGGGACACAGAACTTACATGCCCTTTGAGTAGGGGGGCCGTCATCCCAGCACATAGATATCTTCACCAACCTGGTCGCCAGTACCCACTTCGCTCTCTGGAGGTCAGGGCTGGGGCTGAGAGTTCTAACCCTCCAGTCAATTGGTTGGTTTTTCTGGCAGCC
>NW_025798060.1:0-1060 GCF_021613505.1 Equus quagga | reverse complement strand
ATAAATATATCAAGTGTCATTCAATTAAGATGCTTTGTTTAAAACCCATAATTCTATCAATAAAAATGATTATTTTAAATAGAAAATTTGAAGAATCATATAGTATAATCTTTAAGTCCTTAATTAAAGACTTATACATAACTATAGCATAATGTATAGCAACTATACATAACATATAACTAAACGGAAGAAAGGATGGAAAGACAGAAAATCAAACTTTTTTGGTGTCAGTGAGACTTTGAATGAGTGAATATGATTGAATGAATGAATGAATGAATGAATGAATGAATTTTTAAAAGCCTATGAGTTTGGTTTCTTGACAGTTTTTGGACCTATCATCTTGGAATCTCAGTAAAATCCTCAGACATGGAAATAACAGATAGGAATATGTATAGTGATGACAGACTATAACTATGAGATGAGCTATGTTAAATTATCATTAACGAGAAAAATAAGATAAGATTTTTCTCAGGTTCATATCCTTGACTCAACCACCAGTAAAAAAGATTTAAAAGACAGGAAAGTTCCTACCATACATTCTAGTTTTAACTAAGTACACAAATTACTACCTCTCAGTTATCTTATTGCATACATCTCAGTTTTTAATAACACCCCCATTCACAGTAGTTGTCCAATGCCTACCCATGTTCCCCTCCCCAACCCATCTCCAGGGTTCCAAAGGCTCCCTGTTTACCTCATACGCATCTTTGATGTTCAAAGGCTCACCAAGCGCTGCCACATGACCCACAATGCCTTTGTTCCATTCTAAGCGGATACAGTTATTGGAAGCTTCTTCCAGTGTTGAACCTTCTGCAACATCAAAGAGGCGGCTGATAAGAAACTTGTCGTTGGAGCTGTCCTCACAGACGAGGAACAGGGAATAGCGGTCAGCGGCAATGAGTCCATGGATGTGCAAGAAAATTTTGTGACATAAGGCTGTGACATCCAAATGACTAGAAATATCTTTCACTAATTCCAAGAGTCTTGAGCACTGGTCCCCTTCATCATTATCAAACCTTGGAGGGGTTAGAGGCATCTGTTCCTTCTTTTCTGAGTCAGA
>NW_025798059.1:0-1322 GCF_021613505.1 Equus quagga | reverse complement strand
GGCTGCCAGAAAAACCAACCAATTGACTGGAGGGTTAGAACTCTCAGCCCCAGCCCTGACCTCCAGAGAGCGAAGTGGGTACTGGCGACCAGGTTGGTGAAGATATCTATGTGCTGGGATGACGGCCCCCCTACTCAAAGGGCATGTAAGTTCTGTGTCCCCCACATCCCATTGCTCACCCTATGCATCTCTTCCATTTGGCTGTTCCTGAAGTGTTTCCTTTATAATAAAACTGTAATTGTAAATATAGCACTTTCTTGAATTCTGTGAGTGATTCTAGCGAATGACTGAACTTGAGGGGGGAACCCCTGAATTTCCGATCAGCTGGGCACAAGTGCAGGTAGCCTGGGGACTCCATTTGTGGCTGGTGTCTGAAGTGGGGGCAATCTTGTGGGACTGAGTCCTTAACCTGGGGGGTCTGCGCTGACTCCAGGTAGTTACAGTCAGAACTGAACTGGATCCCAGGACCCCCAGTTGGTGTAAGAGGAAAGAATTGACTGTTGTCTGGAACACCAAACAAGGTCTCAACATCAACACCTGTGGTATTCCTGCCCTAAGTGCCTAACTTGAATCTATTCAGGAAAGATAGTCTACTAAATAACTGGCCTGTATTCTTCCAAAATATATGCCAAGAAAAATAAACACTGACAAACTATTCCGGATTTAAAGGAGACTGAAGAGACATGACAGGTATGTACAATATGTAATCCTGGGTTAGATCCTTGATCAGAGGGAAAAAATAACTATAAAGGACATTTATGGGACGATTGGCAGAACCTGACTATGCATTGTTAGATAATAGTATTGTATCATAAAATTTCCTGATTTTGATAAATGTGTTACAATAGTGTAAAAGAATATTCTTGTTAGAAAACATACACTGAAATATTTAGTAAAAACGTCTCCAACTTAGATGGTTGAGAAAAAATAATATGCATTATTACTTATATGCAATATAAATAGAAAAAGAAAATGATAAAGCAAATGGGGCAAAACACAAACAACTAGAGAATCTGGGTGAAGGGTATACAGAAGTGTCTTATACAGTCTTGCAACTTTTCTGTAAGCTCGAAATTATATAAAAATAAAAAAACAAAAAAAGGAAACAACGGAGTAGACTTGCCAAATTATACACTGGTTTTCTTCCAGAGTGGCATTTTTAAGACATTTAAGCCCCAAGATTATTAGAACTGTGAACAAAGACAAATATTGCAGCTCCCAAACTGTGTTCCCTGGGGTACAATTATGCCATGACAGCTTAGTAGATTTATCAAAATTAAAACAGTTGCTAGTGTTATTTCTTTCTTCTAAAATTCAATTTG
>NW_025798058.1:0-1060 GCF_021613505.1 Equus quagga | reverse complement strand
ATAAATATATCAAGTGTCATTCAATTAAGATGCTTTGTTTAAAACCCATAATTCTATCAATAAAAATGATTATTTTAAATAGAAAATTTGAAGAATCATATAGTATAATCTTTAAGTCCTTAATTAAAGACTTATACATAACTATAGCATAATGTATAGCAACTATACATAACATATAACTAAACGGAAGAAAGGATGGAAAGACAGAAAATCAAACTTTTTTGGTGTCAGTGAGACTTTGAATGAGTGAATATGATTGAATGAATGAATGAATGAATGAATGAATGAATTTTTAAAAGCCTATGAGTTTGGTTTCTTGACAGTTTTTGGACCTATCATCTTGGAATCTCAGTAAAATCCTCAGACATGGAAATAACAGATAGGAATATGTATAGTGATGACAGACTATAACTATGAGATGAGCTATGTTAAATTATCATTAACGAGAAAAATAAGATAAGATTTTTCTCAGGTTCATATCCTTGACTCAACCACCAGTAAAAAAGATTTAAAAGACAGGAAAGTTCCTACCATACATTCTAGTTTTAACTAAGTACACAAATTACTACCTCTCAGTTATCTTATTGCATACATCTCAGTTTTTAATAACACCCCCATTCACAGTAGTTGTCCAATGCCTACCCATGTTCCCCTCCCCAACCCATCTCCAGGGTTCCAAAGGCTCCCTGTTTACCTCATACGCATCTTTGATGTTCAAAGGCTCACCAAGCGCTGCCACATGACCCACAATGCCTTTGTTCCATTCTAAGCGGATACAGTTATTGGAAGCTTCTTCCAGTGTTGAACCTTCTGCAACATCAAAGAGGCGGCTGATAAGAAACTTGTCGTTGGAGCTGTCCTCACAGACGAGGAACAGGGAATAGCGGTCAGCGGCAATGAGTCCATGGATGTGCAAGAAAATTTTGTGACATAAGGCTGTGACATCCAAATGACTAGAAATATCTTTCACTAATTCCAAGAGTCTTGAGCACTGGTCCCCTTCATCATTATCAAACCTTGGAGGGGTTAGAGGCATCTGTTCCTTCTTTTCTGAGTCAGA
>NW_025798057.1:0-1060 GCF_021613505.1 Equus quagga | reverse complement strand
TCTGACTCAGAAAAGAAGGAACAGATGCCTCTAACCCCTCCAAGGTTTGATAATGATGAAGGGGACCAGTGCTCAAGACTCTTGGAATTAGTGAAAGATATTTCTAGTCATTTGGATGTCACAGCCTTATGTCACAAAATTTTCTTGCACATCCATGGACTCATTGCCGCTGACCGCTATTCCCTGTTCCTCGTCTGTGAGGACAGCTCCAACGACAAGTTTCTTATCAGCCGCCTCTTTGATGTTGCAGAAGGTTCAACACTGGAAGAAGCTTCCAATAACTGTATCCGCTTAGAATGGAACAAAGGCATTGTGGGTCATGTGGCAGCGCTTGGTGAGCCTTTGAACATCAAAGATGCGTATGAGGTAAACAGGGAGCCTTTGGAACCCTGGAGATGGGTTGGGGAGGGGAACATGGGTAGGCATTGGACAACTACTGTGAATGGGGGTGTTATTAAAAACTGAGATGTATGCAATAAGATAACTGAGAGGTAGTAATTTGTGTACTTAGTTAAAACTAGAATGTATGGTAGGAACTTTCCTGTCTTTTAAATCTTTTTTACTGGTGGTTGAGTCAAGGATATGAACCTGAGAAAAATCTTATCTTATTTTTCTCGTTAATGATAATTTAACATAGCTCATCTCATAGTTATAGTCTGTCATCACTATACATATTCCTATCTGTTATTTCCATGTCTGAGGATTTTACTGAGATTCCAAGATGATAGGTCCAAAAACTGTCAAGAAACCAAACTCATAGGCTTTTAAAAATTCATTCATTCATTCATTCATTCATTCATTCAATCATATTCACTCATTCAAAGTCTCACTGACACCAAAAAAGTTTGATTTTCTGTCTTTCCATCCTTTCTTCCGTTTAGTTATATGTTATGTATAGTTGCTATACATTATGCTATAGTTATGTATAAGTCTTTAATTAAGGACTTAAAGATTATACTATATGATTCTTCAAATTTTCTATTTAAAATAATCATTTTTATTGATAGAATTATGGGTTTTAAACAAAGCATCTTAATTGAATGACACTTGATATATTTAT
>NW_025798056.1:0-1060 GCF_021613505.1 Equus quagga | reverse complement strand
TCTGACTCAGAAAAGAAGGAACAGATGCCTCTAACCCCTCCAAGGTTTGATAATGATGAAGGGGACCAGTGCTCAAGACTCTTGGAATTAGTGAAAGATATTTCTAGTCATTTGGATGTCACAGCCTTATGTCACAAAATTTTCTTGCACATCCATGGACTCATTGCCGCTGACCGCTATTCCCTGTTCCTCGTCTGTGAGGACAGCTCCAACGACAAGTTTCTTATCAGCCGCCTCTTTGATGTTGCAGAAGGTTCAACACTGGAAGAAGCTTCCAATAACTGTATCCGCTTAGAATGGAACAAAGGCATTGTGGGTCATGTGGCAGCGCTTGGTGAGCCTTTGAACATCAAAGATGCGTATGAGGTAAACAGGGAGCCTTTGGAACCCTGGAGATGGGTTGGGGAGGGGAACATGGGTAGGCATTGGACAACTACTGTGAATGGGGGTGTTATTAAAAACTGAGATGTATGCAATAAGATAACTGAGAGGTAGTAATTTGTGTACTTAGTTAAAACTAGAATGTATGGTAGGAACTTTCCTGTCTTTTAAATCTTTTTTACTGGTGGTTGAGTCAAGGATATGAACCTGAGAAAAATCTTATCTTATTTTTCTCGTTAATGATAATTTAACATAGCTCATCTCATAGTTATAGTCTGTCATCACTATACATATTCCTATCTGTTATTTCCATGTCTGAGGATTTTACTGAGATTCCAAGATGATAGGTCCAAAAACTGTCAAGAAACCAAACTCATAGGCTTTTAAAAATTCATTCATTCATTCATTCATTCATTCATTCAATCATATTCACTCATTCAAAGTCTCACTGACACCAAAAAAGTTTGATTTTCTGTCTTTCCATCCTTTCTTCCGTTTAGTTATATGTTATGTATAGTTGCTATACATTATGCTATAGTTATGTATAAGTCTTTAATTAAGGACTTAAAGATTATACTATATGATTCTTCAAATTTTCTATTTAAAATAATCATTTTTATTGATAGAATTATGGGTTTTAAACAAAGCATCTTAATTGAATGACACTTGATATATTTAT
>NW_025798055.1:0-1420 GCF_021613505.1 Equus quagga | reverse complement strand
TCAAATTATATATGGAAACTAAACCCACTTGGGCAAGGTCTCTAGGCCCATCATTTAGTAAGATGCTTGCACAGTAAGAGGCCCTGGGAGAGACTTCTACCTCTTCCTGAGTGAGAGTCACATGACATTAACTGTAGGAGCCTTGCTTTGCTTCCAGGAATACGGACAGTGAATTCCAGCAGAGCATGGCGCTTAAGGGTCCCAGGTGGCAAAGACTTAGCCGTCAATCCCAGAACTACTACTATCTAAGAATGAGACCTTAGATACATTAATTACTCTCTCTCTAAAATGGAGATAATGGCAATAACCCTCATAGGGTTCTTAAGAAAAAGGAAATGATGCCCATAAAATGACAGCATGGAGTCTGGGACACAATGTTTTTAAAGATTTTATTTTTCCTTTTTCTCCCCAAAGACCCCCGGTACATAGTTGTATATTTTTAGTTGTGGGTCCTTCTAGTTGTGGCATGTGGGATGCCACCTCAGCATGGCTTGAGGAGCAGTACCATGTCCGTGCCCAGGATCTGAACCAACAAAACCCTGGGCCTCTGAAGCGGAGTGCACAAACTTAACCACTTGGCCACAGGGCCAGCCCCCTGGGACACAATGTTTAACACATGATAGCTACTGTTTTTAAGTTAATCAATTAAATGGAGTATACTCTCGAAAGTGATTTATTTTAATTTTATATGCTTGAGGAAGATTAGCCCTCATCTGACATCCATGCCAATCTTCCTCTATTTTATATGTGGGATGCCGCCACAGCATGGCTGATGAGTAGTGTATGTCCACGCCCAGGATCCCAACCCAGGAACCCAGGCCGCTGAAGCAGAGTGCATCAAACTTAACCACTAAGCCATGAGGCCAGCACCAAAAGTGATTTTCTTTTGTAAAAATAAAAATAATTTATTCAATGGGCTTCTATAGAATAACTAGATGTTAGCCATTTGTTGCTCCTAGTTTAAAAGCACTAATTTCTCTACAGAAACACTCATAAGAAAGAGATGTTTTAATGTTAGCATTTTCTCAAATTAGTACTGAAAAAACAGACTCCCTAGACCAATAACTACACTTACATATGACATAATTTTCTGAGTAACACAGAAAGATTAAGAGCTGAACATTTAGTTGAGAAAAATAATTGCAAGAAAGTAACTTGTTTTTCCATTACTACTTAGAAATTAATTTTAAAAAAATAAGTTATAGATTTGGGGGATGATTTTTTTTCCAAAATATCAAAGATAAAATAAAACCCTTTGACTGGGAAAATATACAACTAATTACTATGATGAAAACCATAGCAGTATTTCATAATAACTGTCATTCTAAGTTGGAGAATGTTTTTAACACATGATAAAACAATGCTTTAACACCCTGCGACAGCAGATTTGGGGATTAAAGTTGATCTGTTTTAGCTCCTA
>NW_025798054.1:0-1420 GCF_021613505.1 Equus quagga | reverse complement strand
TCAAATTATATATGGAAACTAAACCCACTTGGGCAAGGTCTCTAGGCCCATCATTTAGTAAGATGCTTGCACAGTAAGAGGCCCTGGGAGAGACTTCTACCTCTTCCTGAGTGAGAGTCACATGACATTAACTGTAGGAGCCTTGCTTTGCTTCCAGGAATACGGACAGTGAATTCCAGCAGAGCATGGCGCTTAAGGGTCCCAGGTGGCAAAGACTTAGCCGTCAATCCCAGAACTACTACTATCTAAGAATGAGACCTTAGATACATTAATTACTCTCTCTCTAAAATGGAGATAATGGCAATAACCCTCATAGGGTTCTTAAGAAAAAGGAAATGATGCCCATAAAATGACAGCATGGAGTCTGGGACACAATGTTTTTAAAGATTTTATTTTTCCTTTTTCTCCCCAAAGACCCCCGGTACATAGTTGTATATTTTTAGTTGTGGGTCCTTCTAGTTGTGGCATGTGGGATGCCACCTCAGCATGGCTTGAGGAGCAGTACCATGTCCGTGCCCAGGATCTGAACCAACAAAACCCTGGGCCTCTGAAGCGGAGTGCACAAACTTAACCACTTGGCCACAGGGCCAGCCCCCTGGGACACAATGTTTAACACATGATAGCTACTGTTTTTAAGTTAATCAATTAAATGGAGTATACTCTCGAAAGTGATTTATTTTAATTTTATATGCTTGAGGAAGATTAGCCCTCATCTGACATCCATGCCAATCTTCCTCTATTTTATATGTGGGATGCCGCCACAGCATGGCTGATGAGTAGTGTATGTCCACGCCCAGGATCCCAACCCAGGAACCCAGGCCGCTGAAGCAGAGTGCATCAAACTTAACCACTAAGCCATGAGGCCAGCACCAAAAGTGATTTTCTTTTGTAAAAATAAAAATAATTTATTCAATGGGCTTCTATAGAATAACTAGATGTTAGCCATTTGTTGCTCCTAGTTTAAAAGCACTAATTTCTCTACAGAAACACTCATAAGAAAGAGATGTTTTAATGTTAGCATTTTCTCAAATTAGTACTGAAAAAACAGACTCCCTAGACCAATAACTACACTTACATATGACATAATTTTCTGAGTAACACAGAAAGATTAAGAGCTGAACATTTAGTTGAGAAAAATAATTGCAAGAAAGTAACTTGTTTTTCCATTACTACTTAGAAATTAATTTTAAAAAAATAAGTTATAGATTTGGGGGATGATTTTTTTTCCAAAATATCAAAGATAAAATAAAACCCTTTGACTGGGAAAATATACAACTAATTACTATGATGAAAACCATAGCAGTATTTCATAATAACTGTCATTCTAAGTTGGAGAATGTTTTTAACACATGATAAAACAATGCTTTAACACCCTGCGACAGCAGATTTGGGGATTAAAGTTGATCTGTTTTAGCTCCTA
>NW_025798053.1:0-1420 GCF_021613505.1 Equus quagga | reverse complement strand
TAGGAGCTAAAACAGATCAACTTTAATCCCCAAATCTGCTGTCGCAGGGTGTTAAAGCATTGTTTTATCATGTGTTAAAAACATTCTCCAACTTAGAATGACAGTTATTATGAAATACTGCTATGGTTTTCATCATAGTAATTAGTTGTATATTTTCCCAGTCAAAGGGTTTTATTTTATCTTTGATATTTTGGAAAAAAAATCATCCCCCAAATCTATAACTTATTTTTTTAAAATTAATTTCTAAGTAGTAATGGAAAAACAAGTTACTTTCTTGCAATTATTTTTCTCAACTAAATGTTCAGCTCTTAATCTTTCTGTGTTACTCAGAAAATTATGTCATATGTAAGTGTAGTTATTGGTCTAGGGAGTCTGTTTTTTCAGTACTAATTTGAGAAAATGCTAACATTAAAACATCTCTTTCTTATGAGTGTTTCTGTAGAGAAATTAGTGCTTTTAAACTAGGAGCAACAAATGGCTAACATCTAGTTATTCTATAGAAGCCCATTGAATAAATTATTTTTATTTTTACAAAAGAAAATCACTTTTGGTGCTGGCCTCATGGCTTAGTGGTTAAGTTTGATGCACTCTGCTTCAGCGGCCTGGGTTCCTGGGTTGGGATCCTGGGCGTGGACATACACTACTCATCAGCCATGCTGTGGCGGCATCCCACATATAAAATAGAGGAAGATTGGCATGGATGTCAGATGAGGGCTAATCTTCCTCAAGCATATAAAATTAAAATAAATCACTTTCGAGAGTATACTCCATTTAATTGATTAACTTAAAAACAGTAGCTATCATGTGTTAAACATTGTGTCCCAGGGGGCTGGCCCTGTGGCCAAGTGGTTAAGTTTGTGCACTCCGCTTCAGAGGCCCAGGGTTTTGTTGGTTCAGATCCTGGGCACGGACATGGTACTGCTCCTCAAGCCATGCTGAGGTGGCATCCCACATGCCACAACTAGAAGGACCCACAACTAAAAATATACAACTATGTACCGGGGGTCTTTGGGGAGAAAAAGGAAAAATAAAATCTTTAAAAACATTGTGTCCCAGACTCCATGCTGTCATTTTATGGGCATCATTTCCTTTTTCTTAAGAACCCTATGAGGGTTATTGCCATTATCTCCATTTTAGAGAGAGAGTAATTAATGTATCTAAGGTCTCATTCTTAGATAGTAGTAGTTCTGGGATTGACGGCTAAGTCTTTGCCACCTGGGACCCTTAAGCGCCATGCTCTGCTGGAATTCACTGTCCGTATTCCTGGAAGCAAAGCAAGGCTCCTACAGTTAATGTCATGTGACTCTCACTCAGGAAGAGGTAGAAGTCTCTCCCAGGGCCTCTTACTGTGCAAGCATCTTACTAAATGATGGGCCTAGAGACCTTGCCCAAGTGGGTTTAGTTTCCATATATAATTTGA
>NW_025798052.1:0-1005 GCF_021613505.1 Equus quagga | reverse complement strand
AAAAAAGAAGAAAGCTGAGGAGAAAAGAAGAGGTTGTCTTATTTCTGAGTTTCTACTAAGTCATTCATTTATGGGATGCTCCCTTAATTATTTTACCTTGAACAACACTGTATTGTTTGGTAAATATATATTATTCTGAAATGGTGCCAGTCTAGAATGAAATGGGCAAAAAAATAACACAGATATTATCCAGATGCCCTCATAATTTCAAGCATTGGATACAGTTATAAAACCCCTTTAAAGCTCTCTCTTAAAAGTAACACAGTAGACAGATCCATAGCACAGATCACAAGTATATACCCACCGCACAGAGTTTTTAAAAATCTAACTGTCCTAATGCTTTATGAAGACATGCTGTGACTTAGGACAAACTTTCCAGTGACAGCAACATACACTGATTCAAATAATGCTGTATCTTAAAAACAGAGAGAAATGAGGGGGAGGTACTCTGGGAAATGCTTATACGGCAGCCGCAGTGCCAAAGGCAATTGATGTCACAAACACATGTGAAGCTGTCAAAAATGTATAGGAAGCTTTTAAATAAAATTGTTCTGTATAATGTAAGATAGGAAAACAGCAGTACGTGTAAATTCATGGAACTTACAAGATTTTTAAATATGTACATGTAACTTAAATTGTGAAATCAATATGAAAATAGGCATTTTAACTATTTCAGCTACAAACCCAAAACGTTGCCCTAACTTATTTCTTATCTTCTCATTGGAAAATGGTGATCAACCTTTTTATTTTTTAATCAAACCGCATACGTAACAACTCCATGTGGATATCTAAGCAGACAGGTCAAAACGGGGGAAACAATTCCTAATGCCCCTCCCAACGTCATCTAGCTCCCATCTCACTCCCAGCCAGTCTCCCTCACAGTAAGAAATAGCACCATCACCTCCCCAGTCACTCAAACCAGACACCTAGGAATTACTCTCAATCTCTGTTTCCTTCCATTCTCACGTCCAATCCAAGTCGCATCTACTTGACTCACAAAACCTT
>NW_025798051.1:0-1128 GCF_021613505.1 Equus quagga | reverse complement strand
AATTATGCCATGACAGATTAGTAGATTTATCAAAATTAAAACAGTTGCTAGTGTTATTTCTTTCTTCTAAAATTCAATTTGGAAATAATTTTACTCATCAGAAATTCATTTGAGAGAGCTCATATTTCTTTAGAAAAATATCTTGATAAATCCTTGGAGTAGAGGTGAGACCCACAGGGTGAGAGATGGGGAAGATTCATTTATCTGGAGAAAGAATGACAAGGGAGGAACGATGGAAGGATGGAAGGAATTAGCAGCTACGTGGTGAAGGCCACAGGAGTGGAATGTGACCCTTCCCTAAGACCCTCCAAGTTTTCTTCCAGAAATCATGGCATACATGGAGTGGTTGTCCTATGGAAACAGGAGAAGTGTCCAAGTTTTGTACTCCAGTTGACTTGGGAGAAAGAGGGGTGTTTTGACAATGTAAATCCTTTGACATAGGAAATCTTAGCTAGGCTTAAGGACACGGAATTAGGGGTTCAAGGCAATCTGTGATGGTTAATTTTATATGTCAACTTGGCTAGGCTAAGGGATGCGCAATTCACTAGTGAAGCATTAGTTCTGGGTATGTCTGTGAGGATGTCTCCTCAAGAGATTAGCATTTCAATCCATAGACTGAGTAAAAAAGATCTTCACCAATGTGAGCAGGCATCATCCAATCCGTTGAGGGCCTTAACAGAACAAAAAAGGCAGAGGAAGGGCAAATTCACTCTTTCTGTTTGAGCTAAGACATCCATCTTCTGCTGCCCACCTGCCTTCTATCGGAGCTCCTGGCTCTTGGGCTTTCGGATTCAAACCCAGACCAGACTTACACCAGTGGCCGCTCGATTCTCAGGCCTTCCGACTCTGAATTACACCACCAGCTTTCCTGGTCCTCCAGCTTGCAGACAGCAGGAAGATCATGGAAGTTCTAGCTAATTCCAACTGAGCTAATTCCTATAATAATCTCCTCTAATATATCTATATATATCCTGTTGGTTCTGTTTCTCTGAAGAACCCTTATACACAATCCAATCTAGATATTGGATGATATCTAGTTTTCATATACAGTCTTGCACCGCATAACAACATTTCAATTAACAACAGACCACATATATGATGGCAGTCCCATAAGATGAGTACCACACA
>NW_025798050.1:0-1128 GCF_021613505.1 Equus quagga | reverse complement strand
AATTATGCCATGACAGATTAGTAGATTTATCAAAATTAAAACAGTTGCTAGTGTTATTTCTTTCTTCTAAAATTCAATTTGGAAATAATTTTACTCATCAGAAATTCATTTGAGAGAGCTCATATTTCTTTAGAAAAATATCTTGATAAATCCTTGGAGTAGAGGTGAGACCCACAGGGTGAGAGATGGGGAAGATTCATTTATCTGGAGAAAGAATGACAAGGGAGGAACGATGGAAGGATGGAAGGAATTAGCAGCTACGTGGTGAAGGCCACAGGAGTGGAATGTGACCCTTCCCTAAGACCCTCCAAGTTTTCTTCCAGAAATCATGGCATACATGGAGTGGTTGTCCTATGGAAACAGGAGAAGTGTCCAAGTTTTGTACTCCAGTTGACTTGGGAGAAAGAGGGGTGTTTTGACAATGTAAATCCTTTGACATAGGAAATCTTAGCTAGGCTTAAGGACACGGAATTAGGGGTTCAAGGCAATCTGTGATGGTTAATTTTATATGTCAACTTGGCTAGGCTAAGGGATGCGCAATTCACTAGTGAAGCATTAGTTCTGGGTATGTCTGTGAGGATGTCTCCTCAAGAGATTAGCATTTCAATCCATAGACTGAGTAAAAAAGATCTTCACCAATGTGAGCAGGCATCATCCAATCCGTTGAGGGCCTTAACAGAACAAAAAAGGCAGAGGAAGGGCAAATTCACTCTTTCTGTTTGAGCTAAGACATCCATCTTCTGCTGCCCACCTGCCTTCTATCGGAGCTCCTGGCTCTTGGGCTTTCGGATTCAAACCCAGACCAGACTTACACCAGTGGCCGCTCGATTCTCAGGCCTTCCGACTCTGAATTACACCACCAGCTTTCCTGGTCCTCCAGCTTGCAGACAGCAGGAAGATCATGGAAGTTCTAGCTAATTCCAACTGAGCTAATTCCTATAATAATCTCCTCTAATATATCTATATATATCCTGTTGGTTCTGTTTCTCTGAAGAACCCTTATACACAATCCAATCTAGATATTGGATGATATCTAGTTTTCATATACAGTCTTGCACCGCATAACAACATTTCAATTAACAACAGACCACATATATGATGGCAGTCCCATAAGATGAGTACCACACA
>NW_025798049.1:0-1128 GCF_021613505.1 Equus quagga | reverse complement strand
TGTGTGGTACTCATCTTATGGGACTGCCATCATATATGTGGTCTGTTGTTAATTGAAATGTTGTTATGCGGTGCAAGACTGTATATGAAAACTAGATATCATCCAATATCTAGATTGGATTGTGTATAAGGGTTCTTCAGAGAAACAGAACCAACAGGATATATATAGATATATTAGAGGAGATTATTATAGGAATTAGCTCAGTTGGAATTAGCTAGAACTTCCATGATCTTCCTGCTGTCTGCAAGCTGGAGGACCAGGAAAGCTGGTGGTGTAATTCAGAGTCGGAAGGCCTGAGAATCGAGCGGCCACTGGTGTAAGTCTGGTCTGGGTTTGAATCCGAAAGCCCAAGAGCCAGGAGCTCCGATAGAAGGCAGGTGGGCAGCAGAAGATGGATGTCTTAGCTCAAACAGAAAGAGTGAATTTGCCCTTCCTCTGCCTTTTTTGTTCTGTTAAGGCCCTCAACGGATTGGATGATGCCTGCTCACATTGGTGAAGATCTTTTTTACTCAGTCTATGGATTGAAATGCTAATCTCTTGAGGAGACATCCTCACAGACATACCCAGAACTAATGCTTCACTAGTGAATTGCGCATCCCTTAGCCTAGCCAAGTTGACATATAAAATTAACCATCACAGATTGCCTTGAACCCCTAATTCCGTGTCCTTAAGCCTAGCTAAGATTTCCTATGTCAAAGGATTTACATTGTCAAAACACCCCTCTTTCTCCCAAGTCAACTGGAGTACAAAACTTGGACACTTCTCCTGTTTCCATAGGACAACCACTCCATGTATGCCATGATTTCTGGAAGAAAACTTGGAGGGTCTTAGGGAAGGGTCACATTCCACTCCTGTGGCCTTCACCACGTAGCTGCTAATTCCTTCCATCCTTCCATCGTTCCTCCCTTGTCATTCTTTCTCCAGATAAATGAATCTTCCCCATCTCTCACCCTGTGGGTCTCACCTCTACTCCAAGGATTTATCAAGATATTTTTCTAAAGAAATATGAGCTCTCTCAAATGAATTTCTGATGAGTAAAATTATTTCCAAATTGAATTTTAGAAGAAAGAAATAACACTAGCAACTGTTTTAATTTTGATAAATCTACTAATCTGTCATGGCATAATT
>NW_025798048.1:0-1334 GCF_021613505.1 Equus quagga | reverse complement strand
ACATGGAAATTCTAGAATTGAAAAGTATAATGTCTAAAATGAAAAGTTCATTGAAGGGTCTGTGAACCTGAACATAGATCAACAGAAAGTATCTAATCAGAAGAACTCAGAGGGGAAAAAGAAAAAACCTATAAAAAGTTAACAGAGCCTCAGTGTTTTCTGGGACAATATCAAGTGATCTAACATATACGTAATTGAAGTCCCGAAAAGAAGAAAGAGAATGGAGCAGAACATATTTAAAATTAAATATTTTATTTAAATAAATACAATTAAAAATAAAATATTTAAAATTAAACCAAAAATTTCTCAAAGTTGTTGAAAACCTTAAACTTATACACATGGTGTGAAAATGAAATACAGCACCACAGGAGGTGCAAACACAAAGTATAGCTGACTTCTCATGAGAAAAATGAAGACCGGAAAAATGTGGGAAAACTCTTTTAAAGTGTTGAAAGAAACTACTATTAACTAACATCTTTTAAGAATACAGGCAAAATAAAGGCATTTTCCGATAAACTAAAAATGAGAGAATTTGTCAGCACCAGACCCACACTACACAAAGTGCTAATGGAAGTTCTTCAGCCTAAAGGGAAAGATACTGGAACCTGCAGAAAGGAGTGAAGAGGTTAGAACTTGGCTTGAGCATATGCTTAAAGAGTAAGGAAGCCTAGTTCTTCACTTTTGGAGAAGGAAACACCTAACAGAGAAAAGAAGCAGAAAAAAAAAATGTACCTTGAGATGTGGATTGAAATTGGAGGTATCAGTAAGAATTCATTGTTTTTAATATAATAAGTAGATAGGTATAGAAATAAATAAAATATAGTATGTGTGTATATTTGTTTATTTTTTTCCTAGCTCTGTCTGCTAACATATTAGCAATGAGCACATATCAGAAGCAATGAGCTCACCTAGTGGCCAGACCTTGGTTTCTAAATACCATCCTTTCCTTGGAAGCAAGGCTGCTTGGAAAAAGGAAACATTCTAGGGCTAGGGCAGGGAAAGGCTAAGATAGCCTGGAACATCTTGTTAAGCCAGTAAGAACTTTCAGCCATACCAGAAAGCACAAAAATTGTAGTGATGGGGGCATATCAAAAATACATGGGAGTCTGCAAATCTGATATAATTTGAGAAGCCAAATAAATAAAGATAATAACAGATCATAACTTATAAACAAAATGAAAATCCATGAGTCCTCAGTGATATACATGAATGAATGAATGAATAAAAAAGACGAAACTCTTCCTCACATTAGAATGCCAACTAATAAATATAGAAGGTATGATGGCGTTAGAAAATCACTGGATGCCAAAACTGGTAAATGTAGGTTGATGAGG
>NW_025798047.1:0-1330 GCF_021613505.1 Equus quagga | reverse complement strand
CCTCATCAACCTACATTTACCAGTTTTGGCATCCAGTGATTTTCTAACGCCATCATACCTTCTATATTTATTAGTTGGCATTCTAATGTGAGGAAGAGTTTCGTCTTTTTTATTCATTCATTCATTCATGTATATCACTGAGGACTCATGGATTTTCATTTTGTTTATAAGTTATGATCTGTTATTATCTTTATTTGGCTTCTCAAATTATATCAGATTTGCAGACTCCCATGTATTTTTGATATGCCCCCATCACTACAATTTTTGTGCTTTCTGGTATGGCTGAAAGTTCTTACTGGCTTAACAAGATGTTCCAGGCTATCTTAGCCTTTCCCTGCCCTAGCCCTAGAATGTTTCCTTTTTCCAAGCAGCCTTGCTTCCAAGGAAAGGATGGTATTTAGAAACCAAGGTCTGGCCACTAGGTGAGCTCATTGCTTCTGATATGTGCTCATTGCTAATATGTTAGCAGACAGAGCTAGGAAAAAAATAAACAAATATACACACATACTATATTTTATTTATTTCTATACCTATCTACTTATTATATTAAAAACAATGAATTCTTACTGATACCTCCAATTTCAATCCACATCTCAAGGTACATTTTTTTTTTCTGCTTCTTTTCTCTGTTAGGTGTTTCCTTCTCCAAAAGTGAAGAACTAGGCTTCCTTACTCTTTAAGCATATGCTCAAGCCAAGTTCTAACCTCTTCACTCCTTTCTGCAGGTTCCAGTATCTTTCCCTTTAGGCTGAAGAACTTCCATTAGCACTTTGTGTAGTGTGGGTCTGGTGCTGACAAATTCTCTCATTTTTAGTTTATCGGAAAATGCCTTTATTTTGCCTGTATTCTTAAAAGATGTTAGTTAATAGTAGTTTCTTTCAACACTTTAAAAGAGTTTTCCCACATTTTTCCGGTCTTCATTTTTCTCATGAGAAGTCAGCTATACTTTGTGTTTGCACCTCCTGTGGTGCTGTATTTCATTTTCACACCATGTGTATAAGTTTAAGGTTTTCAACAACTTTGAGAAATTTTTGGTTTAATTTTAAATATTTTATTTTTAATTGTATTTATTTAAATAAAATATTTAATTTTAAATATGTTCTGCTCCATTCTCTTTCTTCTTTTCGGGACTTCAATTACGTATATGTTAGATCACTTGATATTGTCCCAGAAAACACTGAGGCTCTGTTAACTTTTTATAGGTTTTTTCTTTTTCCCCTCTGAGTTCTTCTGATTAGATACTTTCTGTTGATCTATGTTCAGGTTCACAGACCCTTCAATGAACTTTTCATTTTAGACATTATACTTTTCAATTCTAGAATTTCCATGT
>NW_025798046.1:0-1014 GCF_021613505.1 Equus quagga | reverse complement strand
ACCCACAGGCTAAGAGGCTTCACTATGGGAGCGTCACAGATCAAGGGCATGGGGCCTCTTTTAGACAGCAGTACAAGAATTAAATCATTACTAACTGCAAAACAAAAATTACATTGTCAAAACTTTAAAGATGGTAAGCAGATGAAACTAAATGCTTATAAGGGAAAAAATTCTCCAGGCTGGAGAAACATAAGCACGTGGACAGACGAAAACTTTCTCAGCAAAGCTGAAGCATATTTATGGTCCTACTGTACTTGAGACTATAGTGCCATTGAAAAGTGGAAACACAGCTGTCACCTAAGACAGGAAGGGAATTCCACAAATCTGGCAGCAGTCCTTCAGCTGTGTCCTTAATACCCCCCTCTTGGAGTCAGCTACCATGTGACGTTACTACAGAGCTCAAAGAGGACACGGAGAGAGCTCCATGAAGAATCCGAATTGAATAAACTGCTTGTACAGAATGGATTCTGAAAAATATCTCAGGATTTAACCCTTCTGAACTACGACATCTCTCCCCAAATCCTTGCCCTTGGTGTTCCTTACCAGTTACCATCATTTATTCACCCTACTTGAAACCTGAGTCACCTGTGACTCCTCTCTTCCTCCTCACTTCCATCTCCCATTAGCTGCCAAGTCCAGCAGATTCTTCTTCTTCATCTGAAGTCCATTCCCTCCTTTTGATCTTTAAGGCCAATGCCCTGGTTCAGGTCCTCACTTTTTCACACTATTACAATAATCTATCCTCCCTGCTTCCAGTATTTTTCCCTCTAATTCATTTTATGACCACTGTAAAATTCATCTTTCTAAATCACAGTCAGAATCATACTAGTCCACTTTTCAAACCATCTTCAATTATTCCCCATGGCCCCGGACCACAGACATACTCCTCAACCTGGCGAATTCAAGACCCCAGCAATCTCTGGGCTCTGCTCCAACAGCTCCTTAATGTCTATACTGACTATACCCCTACATTTCCATACAAGTGCCATGCGATCCAACTTCCCTGTCTTTTCT
>NW_025798045.1:0-1014 GCF_021613505.1 Equus quagga | reverse complement strand
AGAAAAGACAGGGAAGTTGGATCGCATGGCACTTGTATGGAAATGTAGGGGTATAGTCAGTATAGACATTAAGGAGCTGTTGGAGCAGAGCCCAGAGATTGCTGGGGTCTTGAATTCGCCAGGTTGAGGAGTATGTCTGTGGTCCGGGGCCATGGGGAATAATTGAAGATGGTTTGAAAAGTGGACTAGTATGATTCTGACTGTGATTTAGAAAGATGAATTTTACAGTGGTCATAAAATGAATTAGAGGGAAAAATACTGGAAGCAGGGAGGATAGATTATTGTAATAGTGTGAAAAAGTGAGGACCTGAACCAGGGCATTGGCCTTAAAGATCAAAAGGAGGGAATGGACTTCAGATGAAGAAGAAGAATCTGCTGGACTTGGCAGCTAATGGGAGATGGAAGTGAGGAGGAAGAGAGGAGTCACAGGTGACTCAGGTTTCAAGTAGGGTGAATAAATGATGGTAACTGGTAAGGAACACCAAGGGCAAGGATTTGGGGAGAGATGTCGTAGTTCAGAAGGGTTAAATCCTGAGATATTTTTCAGAATCCATTCTGTACAAGCAGTTTATTCAATTCGGATTCTTCATGGAGCTCTCTCCGTGTCCTCTTTGAGCTCTGTAGTAACGTCACATGGTAGCTGACTCCAAGAGGGGGGTATTAAGGACACAGCTGAAGGACTGCTGCCAGATTTGTGGAATTCCCTTCCTGTCTTAGGTGACAGCTGTGTTTCCACTTTTCAATGGCACTATAGTCTCAAGTACAGTAGGACCATAAATATGCTTCAGCTTTGCTGAGAAAGTTTTCGTCTGTCCACGTGCTTATGTTTCTCCAGCCTGGAGAATTTTTTCCCTTATAAGCATTTAGTTTCATCTGCTTACCATCTTTAAAGTTTTGACAATGTAATTTTTGTTTTGCAGTTAGTAATGATTTAATTCTTGTACTGCTGTCTAAAAGAGGCCCCATGCCCTTGATCTGTGACGCTCCCATAGTGAAGCCTCTTAGCCTGTGGGT
>NW_025798044.1:0-1229 GCF_021613505.1 Equus quagga | reverse complement strand
CCCCGACCTCCAGAGAGGGAAGTGGGCACTGGCGACCAGGTTGGTGAAGATATCTATGTGCTGGGATGACGCCCCCCCCGCAAAGGGCATGTAAGTTCTGTGTCCCCCACATCCCATTCCTCACCCTATACATCTCTTCCATTTGGCTGTTCCCGAAGTGTTTCCTTTATAATAAAACTGTAATTGTAAATATAGCACTCTCTTGAATTCTGTGAGTGATTCTAGCAAATAACTGAACTTGAGGGGGGAACGCCTGAATTTTCCATCAGCTGGGCATAAGTGCAGGTAGCCTGGGGACTCCATTTGTGGCTGGTGTCTGAAGTGGGGGCAATCTTGTGGGACTGAGTCCTTAGCCCGTGGTGTGTGCGCTGACTCCAGGTAGTTACAGTCAGAACTGAACTGGATTGTAGGACCCCCAGCTGGTGTAAGAGGAAAGAATTGACTGTTGTTTGGAAAACCAAACAAGGTCTCAACATCAACACCTGTGGTATTCCTGTCCAAAGTGCCTAACTTGAATCTATTCAGGAAAGACAGTCTACTAAATAACTGGCCTGTATTCTTCCAAAATATATGTCAAGAAAAATAAACTAACAAACTATTCTGGATTAGGAGGAGACTAAAGAGACATGACAGGTATGTACAATATGTAATCCTGGGTTAGATCCTTGATCAGAGGGAAAAAATAACTATAAAGGACATTTATGGGATGATTGACAAAACCTGACTATGCATTGTTAGATAATAGTATTGTATCATAAAATTTCCTGATTTTGATAAATGTGTTGCAACAGTGTAAAAGAATATTCTTGTTAGAAAACATACTCTGAAATATTTAGTGACAACATCTCCAACTTAGACGGTTGAGAAAAAAATAATATGCATTATTACTTATATGCAATATATATAGAAAAAGAAAATGATAAAGCAAATGGGGCAAAACATAAACAACTAGAGGATCTGGGTGAAGGGTATACAGAAGTGTCTTATACAGTCTTGCAACTCTTCTGTAAGTTCGAAATTATATAAAAATAAAAAAACAAAAAAAGGAAACAACAGAGTAGACTTGCCAAATTATACACCGGTTTTCTTCCAGAGTGGCATTTTTAAGACATTGCCCCAAGATTATTAGAACTTTGAACAAAGACAAATATTGCAGCTCCCAAACTGTATTCCCTGGGGCACAATTATGCCATGACAGATTAGTAGATTTATCAAAATTAAAACAGTTG
>NW_025798043.1:0-1229 GCF_021613505.1 Equus quagga | reverse complement strand
CAACTGTTTTAATTTTGATAAATCTACTAATCTGTCATGGCATAATTGTGCCCCAGGGAATACAGTTTGGGAGCTGCAATATTTGTCTTTGTTCAAAGTTCTAATAATCTTGGGGCAATGTCTTAAAAATGCCACTCTGGAAGAAAACCGGTGTATAATTTGGCAAGTCTACTCTGTTGTTTCCTTTTTTTGTTTTTTTATTTTTATATAATTTCGAACTTACAGAAGAGTTGCAAGACTGTATAAGACACTTCTGTATACCCTTCACCCAGATCCTCTAGTTGTTTATGTTTTGCCCCATTTGCTTTATCATTTTCTTTTTCTATATATATTGCATATAAGTAATAATGCATATTATTTTTTTCTCAACCGTCTAAGTTGGAGATGTTGTCACTAAATATTTCAGAGTATGTTTTCTAACAAGAATATTCTTTTACACTGTTGCAACACATTTATCAAAATCAGGAAATTTTATGATACAATACTATTATCTAACAATGCATAGTCAGGTTTTGTCAATCATCCCATAAATGTCCTTTATAGTTATTTTTTCCCTCTGATCAAGGATCTAACCCAGGATTACATATTGTACATACCTGTCATGTCTCTTTAGTCTCCTCCTAATCCAGAATAGTTTGTTAGTTTATTTTTCTTGACATATATTTTGGAAGAATACAGGCCAGTTATTTAGTAGACTGTCTTTCCTGAATAGATTCAAGTTAGGCACTTTGGACAGGAATACCACAGGTGTTGATGTTGAGACCTTGTTTGGTTTTCCAAACAACAGTCAATTCTTTCCTCTTACACCAGCTGGGGGTCCTACAATCCAGTTCAGTTCTGACTGTAACTACCTGGAGTCAGCGCACACACCACGGGCTAAGGACTCAGTCCCACAAGATTGCCCCCACTTCAGACACCAGCCACAAATGGAGTCCCCAGGCTACCTGCACTTATGCCCAGCTGATGGAAAATTCAGGCGTTCCCCCCTCAAGTTCAGTTATTTGCTAGAATCACTCACAGAATTCAAGAGAGTGCTATATTTACAATTACAGTTTTATTATAAAGGAAACACTTCGGGAACAGCCAAATGGAAGAGATGTATAGGGTGAGGAATGGGATGTGGGGGACACAGAACTTACATGCCCTTTGCGGGGGGGGCGTCATCCCAGCACATAGATATCTTCACCAACCTGGTCGCCAGTGCCCACTTCCCTCTCTGGAGGTCGGGG
>NW_025798042.1:0-1229 GCF_021613505.1 Equus quagga | reverse complement strand
CCCCGACCTCCAGAGAGGGAAGTGGGCACTGGCGACCAGGTTGGTGAAGATATCTATGTGCTGGGATGACGCCCCCCCCGCAAAGGGCATGTAAGTTCTGTGTCCCCCACATCCCATTCCTCACCCTATACATCTCTTCCATTTGGCTGTTCCCGAAGTGTTTCCTTTATAATAAAACTGTAATTGTAAATATAGCACTCTCTTGAATTCTGTGAGTGATTCTAGCAAATAACTGAACTTGAGGGGGGAACGCCTGAATTTTCCATCAGCTGGGCATAAGTGCAGGTAGCCTGGGGACTCCATTTGTGGCTGGTGTCTGAAGTGGGGGCAATCTTGTGGGACTGAGTCCTTAGCCCGTGGGGTGTGCGCTGACTCCAGGTAGTTACAGTCAGAACTGAACTGGATTGTAGGACCCCCAGCTGGTGTAAGAGGAAAGAATTGACTGTTGTTTGGAAAACCAAACAAGGTCTCAACATCAACACCTGTGGTATTCCTGCCCAAAGTGCCTAACTTGAATCTATTCAGGAAAGACAGTCTACTAAATAACTGGCCTGTATTCTTCCAAAATATATGTCAAGAAAAATAAACTAACAAACTATTCTGGATTAGGAGGAGACTAAAGAGACATGACAGGTATGTACAATATGTAATCCTGGGTTAGATCCTTGATCAGAGGGAAAAAATAACTATAAAGGACATTTATGGGATGATTGACAAAACCTGACTATGCATTGTTAGATAATAGTATTGTATCATAAAATTTCCTGATTTTGATAAATGTGTTGCAACAGTGTAAAAGAATATTCTTGTTAGAAAACATACTCTGAAATATTTAGTGAAAACATCTCCAACTTAGACGGTTGAGAAAAAAATAATATGCATTATTACTTATATGCAATATATATAGAAAAAGAAAATGATAAAGCAAATGGGGCAAAACATAAACAACTAGAGGATCTGGGTGAAGGGTATACAGAAGTGTCTTATACAGTCTTGCAACTCTTCTGTAAGTTCGAAATTATATAAAAATAAAAAAACAAAAAAAGGAAACAACAGAGTAGACTTGCCAAATTATACACCGGTTTTCTTCCAGAGTGGCATTTTTAAGACATTGCCCCAAGATTATTAGAACTTTGAACAAAGACAAATATTGCAGCTCCCAAACTGTGTTCCCTGGGGCACAATTATGCCATGACAGATTAGTAGATTTATCAAAATTAAAACAGTTG
>NW_025798041.1:0-1229 GCF_021613505.1 Equus quagga | reverse complement strand
CAACTGTTTTAATTTTGATAAATCTACTAATCTGTCATGGCATAATTGTGCCCCAGGGAACACAGTTTGGGAGCTGCAATATTTGTCTTTGTTCAAAGTTCTAATAATCTTGGGGCAATGTCTTAAAAATGCCACTCTGGAAGAAAACCGGTGTATAATTTGGCAAGTCTACTCTGTTGTTTCCTTTTTTTGTTTTTTTATTTTTATATAATTTCGAACTTACAGAAGAGTTGCAAGACTGTATAAGACACTTCTGTATACCCTTCACCCAGATCCTCTAGTTGTTTATGTTTTGCCCCATTTGCTTTATCATTTTCTTTTTCTATATATATTGCATATAAGTAATAATGCATATTATTTTTTTCTCAACCGTCTAAGTTGGAGATGTTTTCACTAAATATTTCAGAGTATGTTTTCTAACAAGAATATTCTTTTACACTGTTGCAACACATTTATCAAAATCAGGAAATTTTATGATACAATACTATTATCTAACAATGCATAGTCAGGTTTTGTCAATCATCCCATAAATGTCCTTTATAGTTATTTTTTCCCTCTGATCAAGGATCTAACCCAGGATTACATATTGTACATACCTGTCATGTCTCTTTAGTCTCCTCCTAATCCAGAATAGTTTGTTAGTTTATTTTTCTTGACATATATTTTGGAAGAATACAGGCCAGTTATTTAGTAGACTGTCTTTCCTGAATAGATTCAAGTTAGGCACTTTGGGCAGGAATACCACAGGTGTTGATGTTGAGACCTTGTTTGGTTTTCCAAACAACAGTCAATTCTTTCCTCTTACACCAGCTGGGGGTCCTACAATCCAGTTCAGTTCTGACTGTAACTACCTGGAGTCAGCGCACACCCCACGGGCTAAGGACTCAGTCCCACAAGATTGCCCCCACTTCAGACACCAGCCACAAATGGAGTCCCCAGGCTACCTGCACTTATGCCCAGCTGATGGAAAATTCAGGCGTTCCCCCCTCAAGTTCAGTTATTTGCTAGAATCACTCACAGAATTCAAGAGAGTGCTATATTTACAATTACAGTTTTATTATAAAGGAAACACTTCGGGAACAGCCAAATGGAAGAGATGTATAGGGTGAGGAATGGGATGTGGGGGACACAGAACTTACATGCCCTTTGCGGGGGGGGCGTCATCCCAGCACATAGATATCTTCACCAACCTGGTCGCCAGTGCCCACTTCCCTCTCTGGAGGTCGGGG
>NW_025798040.1:0-1014 GCF_021613505.1 Equus quagga | reverse complement strand
ACCCACAGGCTAAGAGGCTTCACTATGGGAGCGTCACAGATCAAGGGCATGGGGCCTCTTTTAGACAGCAGTACAAGAATTAAATCATTACTAACTGCAAAACAAAAATTACATTGTCAAAACTTTAAAGATGGTAAGCAGATGAAACTAAATGCTTATAAGGGAAAAAATTCTCCAGGCTGGAGAAACATAAGCACGTGGACAGACGAAAACTTTCTCAGCAAAGCTGAAGCATATTTATGGTCCTACTGTACTTGAGACTATAGTGCCATTGAAAAGTGGAAACACAGCTGTCACCTAAGACAGGAAGGGAATTCCACAAATCTGGCAGCAGTCCTTCAGCTGTGTCCTTAATACCCCCCTCTTGGAGTCAGCTACCATGTGACGTTACTACAGAGCTCAAAGAGGACACGGAGAGAGCTCCATGAAGAATCCGAATTGAATAAACTGCTTGTACAGAATGGATTCTGAAAAATATCTCAGGATTTAACCCTTCTGAACTACGACATCTCTCCCCAAATCCTTGCCCTTGGTGTTCCTTACCAGTTACCATCATTTATTCACCCTACTTGAAACCTGAGTCACCTGTGACTCCTCTCTTCCTCCTCACTTCCATCTCCCATTAGCTGCCAAGTCCAGCAGATTCTTCTTCTTCATCTGAAGTCCATTCCCTCCTTTTGATCTTTAAGGCCAATGCCCTGGTTCAGGTCCTCACTTTTTCACACTATTACAATAATCTATCCTCCCTGCTTCCAGTATTTTTCCCTCTAATTCATTTTATGACCACTGTAAAATTCATCTTTCTAAATCACAGTCAGAATCATACTAGTCCACTTTTCAAACCATCTTCAATTATTCCCCATGGCCCCGGACCACATACATACTCCTCAACCTGGCAAATTCAAGACCCCAGCAATCTCTGGGCTCTGCTCCAACAGCTCCTTAATGTCTATACTGACTATACCCCTACATTTCCATACAAGTGCCATGCGATCCAACTTCCCTGTCTTTTCT
>NW_025798039.1:0-1013 GCF_021613505.1 Equus quagga | reverse complement strand
TGCTTTGTTTAAAACCCTAATTCTATCAATAAAAAGGATTATTTTAAATAGAAAGTTTGAAGAATCATATAGTATAATCTTTAAGTCCTTAAAGACTTATACATAACTATAGCATAACGTATAGCAACTATACATAACATATAACTACACGGAAGAAAGGATGGAAAGACAGAAAATCAAAATTTTTTGGTGTCAATGAGACTTTGAATGAGTGAATATGATTGAATGAATGAATGAATGAATTTTAAAAAGCCTATGAGTTTAGTTTCTTGACAGTTTTTGGACCTATCATGTTGGAATCTCAGTAAAATCCTCAGACATGGAAATAACAGATAGGAATATGTATAGTGATGAAAGAATATAACTATGAGATGAGATATGTTAAATTATCATTAAGGAGAAAAGCAAGATAAGATTTTTCTCAGGTTCATATCCTTGACTCAACCACCAGTAAAAAAGATTTAAAAGACGGGAAAGTTCCTACCATACGTTCTAGTTTTAACTAAGTACACAAATTACTACCTCTCAGTTATCTTATAGCATACATCTCAGTTTTTAATAACACCCCCATTCACAGTAGTTGTCCAATGCCTACCCATGTTCCCCTCCCCAGCCCATCTCCAGGGTTCCAAAGGCTCCCTATTTACCTCATATGCATCTTTGATGTTCAAAAGCTCACCAAGCGCTGCCACATGACCCACAATGCCTTTGTTACATTCTAAGTGGATACAGTTATTGGAAGCTTCTTCCAGTGTTGAACCTTCTGCAACATCAAAGAGGCGGCTGATAAGAAACTTGTCGTTGGAGCTGTCCTCACAGACAAGGAACAGGGAATAGCGGTCAGCGGCAATGACTCCATGGATGTGCAAGAAAATTTTGTGACACAAGGCTGTGACATCCAAATGACTAGAAATATCTTTCACTAATTCCAAGAGTCTTGCGCACTGGTCCCCTTCATCATTATCCAACCTTGGAGGGGTTAGAGGCATCTGTTCCTTCTTTTCTGAGTCAGA
>NW_025798038.1:0-1013 GCF_021613505.1 Equus quagga | reverse complement strand
TCTGACTCAGAAAAGAAGGAACAGATGCCTCTAACCCCTCCAAGGTTGGATAATGATGAAGGGGACCAGTGCGCAAGACTCTTGGAATTAGTGAAAGATATTTCTAGTCATTTGGATGTCACAGCCTTGTGTCACAAAATTTTCTTGCACATCCATGGAGTCATTGCCGCTGACCGCTATTCCCTGTTCCTTGTCTGTGAGGACAGCTCCAACGACAAGTTTCTTATCAGCCGCCTCTTTGATGTTGCAGAAGGTTCAACACTGGAAGAAGCTTCCAATAACTGTATCCACTTAGAATGTAACAAAGGCATTGTGGGTCATGTGGCAGCGCTTGGTGAGCTTTTGAACATCAAAGATGCATATGAGGTAAATAGGGAGCCTTTGGAACCCTGGAGATGGGCTGGGGAGGGGAACATGGGTAGGCATTGGACAACTACTGTGAATGGGGGTGTTATTAAAAACTGAGATGTATGCTATAAGATAACTGAGAGGTAGTAATTTGTGTACTTAGTTAAAACTAGAACGTATGGTAGGAACTTTCCCGTCTTTTAAATCTTTTTTACTGGTGGTTGAGTCAAGGATATGAACCTGAGAAAAATCTTATCTTGCTTTTCTCCTTAATGATAATTTAACATATCTCATCTCATAGTTATATTCTTTCATCACTATACATATTCCTATCTGTTATTTCCATGTCTGAGGATTTTACTGAGATTCCAACATGATAGGTCCAAAAACTGTCAAGAAACTAAACTCATAGGCTTTTTAAAATTCATTCATTCATTCATTCAATCATATTCACTCATTCAAAGTCTCATTGACACCAAAAAATTTTGATTTTCTGTCTTTCCATCCTTTCTTCCGTGTAGTTATATGTTATGTATAGTTGCTATACGTTATGCTATAGTTATGTATAAGTCTTTAAGGACTTAAAGATTATACTATATGATTCTTCAAACTTTCTATTTAAAATAATCCTTTTTATTGATAGAATTAGGGTTTTAAACAAAGCA
>NW_025798037.1:0-1013 GCF_021613505.1 Equus quagga | reverse complement strand
TGCTTTGTTTAAAACCCTAATTCTATCAATAAAAAGGATTATTTTAAATAGAAAGTTTGAAGAATCATATAGTATAATCTTTAAGTCCTTAAAGACTTATACATAACTATAGCATAACGTATAGCAACTATACATAACATATAACTACACGGAAGAAAGGATGGAAAGACAGAAAATCAAACTTTTTTGGTGTCAATGAGACTTTGAATGAGTGAATATGATTGAATGAATGAATGAATGAATTTTAAAAAGCCTATGAGTTTGGTTTCTTGACAGTTTTTGGACCTATCATGTTGGAATCTCAGTAAAATCCTCAGACATGGAAATAACAGATAGGAATATGTATAGTGATGAAAGAATATAACTATGAGATGAGATATGTTAAATTATCATTAAGGAGAAAAGCAAGATAAGATTTTTCTCAGGTTCATATCCTTGACTCAACCACCAGTAAAAAAGATTTAAAAGACGGGAAAGTTCCTACCATACGTTCTAGTTTTAACTAAGTACACAAATTACTACCTCTCAGTTATCTTATAGCATACATCTCAGTTTTTAATAACACCCCCATTCACAGTAGTTGTCCAATGCCTACCCATGTTCCCCTCCCCAGCCCATCTCCAGGGTTCCAAAGGCTCCCTATTTACCTCATATGCATCTTTGATGTTCAAAAGCTCACCAAGCGCTGCCACATGACCCACAATGCCTTTGTTACATTCTAAGTGGATACAGTTATTGGAAGCTTCTTCCAGTGTTGAACCTTCTGCAACATCAAAGAGGCGGCTGATAAGAAACTTGTCGTTGGAGCTGTCCTCACAGACAAGGAACAGGGAATAGCGGTCAGCGGCAATGACTCCATGGATGTGCAAGAAAATTTTGTGACACAAGGCTGTGACATCCAAATGACTAGAAATATCTTTCACTAATTCCAAGAGTCTTGCGCACTGGTCCCCTTCATCATTATCCAACCTTGGAGGGGTTAGAGGCATCTGTTCCTTCTTTTCTGAGTCAGA
>NW_025798036.1:0-1013 GCF_021613505.1 Equus quagga | reverse complement strand
TCTGACTCAGAAAAGAAGGAACAGATGCCTCTAACCCCTCCAAGGTTGGATAATGATGAAGGGGACCAGTGCGCAAGACTCTTGGAATTAGTGAAAGATATTTCTAGTCATTTGGATGTCACAGCCTTGTGTCACAAAATTTTCTTGCACATCCATGGAGTCATTGCCGCTGACCGCTATTCCCTGTTCCTTGTCTGTGAGGACAGCTCCAACGACAAGTTTCTTATCAGCCGCCTCTTTGATGTTGCAGAAGGTTCAACACTGGAAGAAGCTTCCAATAACTGTATCCACTTAGAATGTAACAAAGGCATTGTGGGTCATGTGGCAGCGCTTGGTGAGCTTTTGAACATCAAAGATGCATATGAGGTAAATAGGGAGCCTTTGGAACCCTGGAGATGGGCTGGGGAGGGGAACATGGGTAGGCATTGGACAACTACTGTGAATGGGGGTGTTATTAAAAACTGAGATGTATGCTATAAGATAACTGAGAGGTAGTAATTTGTGTACTTAGTTAAAACTAGAACGTATGGTAGGAACTTTCCCGTCTTTTAAATCTTTTTTACTGGTGGTTGAGTCAAGGATATGAACCTGAGAAAAATCTTATCTTGCTTTTCTCCTTAATGATAATTTAACATATCTCATCTCATAGTTATATTCTTTCATCACTATACATATTCCTATCTGTTATTTCCATGTCTGAGGATTTTACTGAGATTCCAACATGATAGGTCCAAAAACTGTCAAGAAACCAAACTCATAGGCTTTTTAAAATTCATTCATTCATTCATTCAATCATATTCACTCATTCAAAGTCTCATTGACACCAAAAAAGTTTGATTTTCTGTCTTTCCATCCTTTCTTCCGTGTAGTTATATGTTATGTATAGTTGCTATACGTTATGCTATAGTTATGTATAAGTCTTTAAGGACTTAAAGATTATACTATATGATTCTTCAAACTTTCTATTTAAAATAATCCTTTTTATTGATAGAATTAGGGTTTTAAACAAAGCA
>NW_025798035.1:0-2103 GCF_021613505.1 Equus quagga | reverse complement strand
TTTTTGGGCTCATCACTGTATTCCCAATATTAGCACAGGAACTCAAAGGCATTTGGTAAATAAATGAAAGAATTCATCAACAAGTGATATCATAGTTATCAACTGTGATCATTTTTAGCTTACTATAGTTTAAATTAAATCTTGTAGGTAGGGGGAAAACATACTAAAGGAAATGGACAGATAACCACTATATGAAGAAAGATTAGAATGGAAAAAACAAACCAGAACATAAACATTTGAATGAGTATTGTTCCTTCAAAGCAACAGCCTTGGGAAGTTACATGTTTAACCTAATAATAGGATCACTGCTCTCAAAACTCTGCTTTAGGAATTCCCTTCAGAGAATATGGAATAGCTACATTGGAAAATCCTCATCTTTGAAGGTCATTTCTATTTTTTTTTTAAATTAGTCTAAAGTCATGCAAAGCCAAAGCTGTGAATGAAGTAAATGACTATACTAGATTCCATCAATTGGGGTCAGAAATGAGGCCAATTTTCCCCTGAGAGGGCCAAACCCGGCATTAAGGACAACTGCAAAAGAAAAATTATAAAATGGTGGAAAATCAGTTTAAATATTTTATATTATAAATAAACACTACTGCATTTTTGCTTTTTCTGCAAACATACTCAAAGTTATATTGAGACACAGAGAAAACCTGGGCTGAATGTTTCTAAGAAATAGTTCCTAAATAACATACTTTAGTATGCAAAGTATCAAAAGCAATTCTGATATTGATGAATTAAAGAAGTCGAAATTTATTAACTTATAGAGTAAACTATTCTACAAGCTAATAATCAAAATATGAATAAAAATGCACCTTCAGCAATTATTTTGTTAATGAATATTTGAATTACAAGACCAATTTATGAAGATGATTAAACCCAACTATCTAATCACAGCAACAGAGTTTGACAGACTGAAATTAGCAGGACTATCACAGCATTTTTGTGCATACTACAAGTTTAAAATCAACAGCAGCCTGGATCACACTCTTCATTGAAGGAGGCGGGAGTAACATATGCTTCAAATTCATTTAGGTGAATTTTGGCATCTCAAAATATTTTCCTTTAACAATGCACTCACTGCAGAGGCAATACACAGAGAGAAGTTCTAACCCCGTTAGGTCCAAGAAACACCAAAAAAAAAAAATGGAGCACTACTGTTATTGTGATTATTCCTTTCATTGTTTATGAGAATATGACAATGTAAAAAAAACACAAGCCTTGGATCTCCACTTGCCATAATAAAGCAACTGCTACCAGACTTGCCCTACTGCTTCACTAGACAGTGGAGAGCGAAAATACATGATTGCCATGCAATACTCCGGCTTTCTTCCTGGGGGCATTTTCCTGCTGGGGAGAAGGCAGGCAGTATCCAAGTGGAACAACAGTTCCAAACGGAAGTGAAAGAAATTCAAGACTTCTAAAGTGGCTGGAATTTGAAAGGCAAAGTACCTGATAAGAGAGGCTGTGTTGGGGGATTGGGGAGAGGGGTCTAAAGGAGGAGTGGCAGAAGACTGAGCAGTTACTCACTTCAGACATGTACAGAGCAAGACTCTGACCTTGCAAAAATGACCTGTTGAAGTCTGAAAGCAGAACAGGGACACCAGTTAGGGAAATGTTTAGAGACACTGGAGTTCCAGTCGAGCCAGAGGAGAGATCTTACTAAGCACCTCAGGCATTCAGTTGAGACACAGAACCATATCCTAGATTCAGGGGGCACTCCCTAAGATTAAATTCAAAAGTAAAATACATCCACCCTAACAAATAATAATACCAAGGCCAACAAGACCAAAGATCTCTCAACTGCAAGAACAAATGTCAGCCTTATTTTAAAGGAAGACGAAATGATCCAAAAGCCCTGCAATGAAACATCCACAATGTCCAGTATGAAATCCAAAATCAAGACACGTGAAGAAACAGGAAATTGCAACCCATAATGAAGAGAAAAACTAGTCAATAAAAATGGACCCCAAGATGATTCAGATGTTGGAATTAACAGACAAAGATTTTAAATGTACTATAAATGTATTTAAGGACTTAGAAGAAAATATGGTAATAATGAACTGATAAGGAATCTCAGCAAAGAAAGAAAAAACTATA
>NW_025798034.1:0-2103 GCF_021613505.1 Equus quagga | reverse complement strand
TATAGTTTTTTCTTTCTTTGCTGAGATTCCTTATCAGTTCATTATTACCATATTTTCTTCTAAGTCCTTAAATACATTTATAGTACATTTAAAATCTTTGTCTGTTAATTCCAACATCTGAATCATCTTGGGGTCCATTTTTATTGACTAGTTTTTCTCTTCATTATGGGTTGCAATTTCCTGTTTCTTCACGTGTCTTGATTTTGGATTTCATACTGGACATTGTGGATGTTTCATTGCAGGGCTTTTGGATCATTTCGTCTTCCTTTAAAATAAGGCTGACATTTGTTCTTGCAGTTGAGAGATCTTTGGTCTTGTTGGCCTTGGTATTATTATTTGTTAGGGTGGATGTATTTTACTTTTGAATTTAATCTTAGGGAGTGCCCCCTGAATCTAGGATATGGTTCTGTGTCTCAACTGAATGCCTGAGGTGCTTAGTAAGATCTCTCCTCTGGCTCGACTGGAACTCCAGTGTCTCTAAACATTTCCCTAACTGGTGTCCCTGTTCTGCTTTCAGACTTCAACAGGTCATTTTTGCAAGGTCAGAGTCTTGCTCTGTACATGTCTGAAGTGAGTAACTGCTCAGTCTTCTGCCACTCCTCCTTTAGACCCCTCTCCCCAATCCCCCAACACAGCCTCTCTTATCAGGTACTTTGCCTTTCAAATTCCAGCCACTTTAGAAGTCTTGAATTTCTTTCACTTCCGTTTGGAACTGTTGTTCCACTTGGATACTGCCTGCCTTCTCCCCAGCAGGAAAATGCCCCCAGGAAGAAAGCCGGAGTATTGCATGGCAATCATGTATTTTCGCTCTCCACTGTCTAGTGAAGCAGTAGGGCAAGTCTGGTAGCAGTTGCTTTATTATGGCAAGTGGAGATCCAAGGCTTGTGTTTTTTTTACATTGTCATATTCTCATAAACAATGAAAGGAATAATCACAATAACAGTAGTGCTCCATTTTTTTTTTTTGGTGTTTCTTGGACCTAACGGGGTTAGAACTTCTCTCTGTGTATTGCCTCTGCAGTGAGTGCATTGTTAAAGGAAAATATTTTGAGATGCCAAAATTCACCTAAATGAATTTGAAGCATATGTTACTCCCGCCTCCTTCAATGAAGAGTGTGATCCAGGCTGCTGTTGATTTTAAACTTGTAGTATGCACAAAAATGCTGTGATAGTCCTGCTAATTTCAGTCTGTCAAACTCTGTTGCTGTGATTAGATAGTTGGGTTTAATCATCTTCATAAATTGGTCTTGTAATTCAAATATTCATTAACAAAATAATTGCTGAAGGTGCATTTTTATTCATATTTTGATTATTAGCTTGTAGAATAGTTTACTCTATAAGTTAATAAATTTCGACTTCTTTAATTCATCAATATCAGAATTGCTTTTGATACTTTGCATACTAAAGTATGTTATTTAGGAACTATTTCTTAGAAACATTCAGCCCAGGTTTTCTCTGTGTCTCAATATAACTTTGAGTATGTTTGCAGAAAAAGCAAAAATGCAGTAGTGTTTATTTATAATATAAAATATTTAAACTGATTTTCCACCATTTTATAATTTTTCTTTTGCAGTTGTCCTTAATGCCGGGTTTGGCCCTCTCAGGGGAAAATTGGCCTCATTTCTGACCCCAATTGATGGAATCTAGTATAGTCATTTACTTCATTCACAGCTTTGGCTTTGCATGACTTTAGACTAATTTAAAAAAAAAATAGAAATGACCTTCAAAGATGAGGATTTTCCAATGTAGCTATTCCATATTCTCTGAAGGGAATTCCTAAAGCAGAGTTTTGAGAGCAGTGATCCTATTATTAGGTTAAACATGTAACTTCCCAAGGCTGTTGCTTTGAAGGAACAATACTCATTCAAATGTTTATGTTCTGGTTTGTTTTTTCCATTCTAATCTTTCTTCATATAGTGGTTATCTGTCCATTTCCTTTAGTATGTTTTCCCCCTACCTACAAGATTTAATTTAAACTATAGTAAGCTAAAAATGATCACAGTTGATAACTATGATATCACTTGTTGATGAATTCTTTCATTTATTTACCAAATGCCTTTGAGTTCCTGTGCTAATATTGGGAATACAGTGATGAGCCCAAAAA
>NW_025798033.1:0-1395 GCF_021613505.1 Equus quagga | reverse complement strand
TCAAATTATATATGGAAACTAAACCCACTTGGGCAAGGTCTCTAGGCACATCATTTAGTAAGATGCTTGCATAGTAAGAGGCCCTAGGAGAAACTGCCACCTCTTCCTGAGTGAGAGTCACATGACATTAACTCTAGGAGCCTTGCTTTGCTTCCAGGAATACGGACAGTGAATTCCAGCAGAGCATGGCATTTAAGGGTCCCAGGTGGCAAAGACTTAGCCTTCAATCCCAGAACTACTACTATCTAAGAGTGAGACCTTAGATACATTAATTACTCTCTCTCTAAAATGGAGATAATGGCAATAACCCTCATAGGGTTCTTAAGAAAAAGGAAATGATGCCCATAAAATGACAGCATGGAGTCTGGGACACAATGTTTTTAAAGATTTTATTTTTCCTTTTTCTCCCCAAACACCCCCGGTACATAGTTGTATATTTTTAGTTGTGGGTCCTTCCAGTTGTGGCATGTGGGATGCCACCTCAGCATGGCTTGAGGAGCGGTGCCATGTCCATGCCCAGCATCTGAACCAACAAAACCCTGGGCCACTGAAGCAGAGTGCACAAACTTAACCACTTGGCCACTGGGCCAGCCCCCTGGGACACAATGTTCAACACATGATAGCTACTATCTTTAAGTTAACCAATTAAATGGAGTATACTTTCAAAAGTGATTTATTTTAATTTTTTTTTGCTTGAGGAAGATTAGCCCTGATCTAACATCCATGCCAATCTTCCTCTATTTTATATGTGGGATGCTGCCACAGCATGGCTGATGAGTGGTGTAGGTCCACGCCCAGGATCCCAACCCAGGAACCAGGGCCGCTGAAGCAGAGTGCATCAAACTTAACCACTAAACCATGCGGCCAGCCCCAAAAGTGATTTTTTTTGTAAAAATAAAAATAATTTATTTGATGGGCTTCTATAGAATAACTAGATGTTAGCCATTTGTTGCTCCTAGTTTAAAAGCACTAATTTCTCTACAGAAACACTCATAAGAAAAAGATGTTTTAATGTTAGCATTTTCTCAAATTAGTACTGAAAAAATATAGAGTCCCTAGACCAATGACTACACTTACATATGACATGATGTTCTGAGTAACACAGAAAGATTAAGAGCTGAACATTTAGTTGAGAAAAATAATTGCAAGAACGTAACTTGTTTTTCCATTACTACTTAGAAATTAATTTTTTTAAAAAAATAAGTTATAGATTTGGGGGATGATTTTTTCCAAAATATCAAAGATAAAATAAAACCCTTTGACTGAGAAAATATACAACTAATTACTATGATGAAAACCATAGCAGTATTTCATAATAACTGCCATTCTAAGTTGGAGAATGGTTTTAACACATGATAAAACAATGCTTTAACACTCTGCGACAGCAGATTTGGG
>NW_025798032.1:0-1395 GCF_021613505.1 Equus quagga | reverse complement strand
TCAAATTATATATGGAAACTAAACCCACTTGGGCAAGGTCTCTAGGCACATCATTTAGTAAGATGCTTGCATAGTAAGAGGCCCTAGGAGAAACTGCCACCTCTTCCTGAGTGAGAGTCACATGACATTAACTCTAGGAGCCTTGCTTTGCTTCCAGGAATACGGACAGTGAATTCCAGCAGAGCATGGCATTTAAGGGTCCCAGGTGGCAAAGACTTAGCCTTCAATCCCAGAACTACTACTATCTAAGAGTGAGACCTTAGATACATTAATTACTCTCTCTCTAAAATGGAGATAATGGCAATAACCCTCATAGGGTTCTTAAGAAAAAGGAAATGATGCCCATAAAATGACAGCATGGAGTCTGGGACACAATGTTTTTAAAGATTTTATTTTTCCTTTTTCTCCCCAAACACCCCCGGTACATAGTTGTATATTTTTAGTTGTGGGTCCTTCCAGTTGTGGCATGTGGGATGCCACCTCAGCATGGCTTGAGGAGCGGTGCCATGTCCATGCCCAGCATCTGAACCAACAAAACCCTGGGCCACTGAAGCAGAGTGCACAAACTTAACCACTTGGCCACTGGGCCAGCCCCCTGGGACACAATGTTCAACACATGATAGCTACTATCTTTAAGTTAACCAATTAAATGGAGTATACTTTCAAAAGTGATTTATTTTAATTTTTTTTTGCTTGAGGAAGATTAGCCCTGATCTAACATCCATGCCAATCTTCCTCTATTTTATATGTGGGATGCTGCCACAGCATGGCTGATGAGTGGTGTAGGTCCACGCCCAGGATCCCAACCCAGGAACCAGGGCCGCTGAAGCAGAGTGCATCAAACTTAACCACTAAACCATGCGGCCAGCCCCAAAAGTGATTTTTTTTGTAAAAATAAAAATAATTTATTTGATGGGCTTCTATAGAATAACTAGATGTTAGCCATTTGTTGCTCCTAGTTTAAAAGCACTAATTTCTCTACAGAAACACTCATAAGAAAAAGATGTTTTAATGTTAGCATTTTCTCAAATTAGTACTGAAAAAATATAGAGTCCCTAGACCAATGACTACACTTACATATGACATGATGTTCTGAGTAACACAGAAAGATTAAGAGCTGAACATTTAGTTGAGAAAAATAATTGCAAGAACGTAACTTGTTTTTCCATTACTACTTAGAAATTAATTTTTTTAAAAAAATAAGTTATAGATTTGGGGGATGATTTTTTCCAAAATATCAAAGATAAAATAAAACCCTTTGACTGAGAAAATATACAACTAATTACTATGATGAAAACCATAGCAGTATTTCATAATAACTGCCATTCTAAGTTGGAGAATGGTTTTAACACATGATAAAACAATGCTTTAACACTCTGCGACAGCAGATTTGGG
>NW_025798031.1:0-1394 GCF_021613505.1 Equus quagga | reverse complement strand
CCCAAATCTGCTGTCGCAGAGTGTTAAAGCATTGTTTTATCATGTGTTAAAACCATTCTCCAACTTAGAATGGCAGTTATTATGAAATACTGCTATGGTTTTCATCATAGTAATTAGTTGTATATTTTCTCAGTCAAAGGGTTTTATTTTATCTTTGATATTTTGGAAAAAATCATCCCCCAAATCTATAACTTATTTTTTAAAAAAATTAATTTCTAAGTAGTAATGGAAAAACAAGTTACGTTCTTGCAATTATTTTTCTCAACTAAATGTTCAGCTCTTAATCTTTCTGTGTTACTCAGAACATCATGTCATATGTAAGTGTAGTCATTGGTCTAGGGACTCTATATTTTTTCAGTACTAATTTGAGAAAATGCTAACATTAAAACATCTTTTTCTTATGAGTGTTTCTGTAGAGAAATTAGTGCTTTTAAACTAGGAGCAACAAATGGCTAACATCTAGTTATTCTATAGAAGCCCATCAAATAAATTATTTTTATTTTTACAAAAAAAATCACTTTTGGGGCTGGCCGCATGGTTTAGTGGTTAAGTTTGATGCACTCTGCTTCAGCGGCCCTGGTTCCTGGGTTGGGATCCTGGGCGTGGACCTACACCACTCATCAGCCATGCTGTGGCAGCATCCCACATATAAAATAGAGGAAGATTGGCATGGATGTTAGATCAGGGCTAATCTTCCTCAAGCAAAAAAAAATTAAAATAAATCACTTTTGAAAGTATACTCCATTTAATTGGTTAACTTAAAGATAGTAGCTATCATGTGTTGAACATTGTGTCCCAGGGGGCTGGCCCCGTGGCCAAGTGGTTAAGTTTGTGCACTCTGCTTCAGTGGCCCAGGGTTTTGTTGGTTCAGATGCTGGGCATGGACATGGCACCGCTCCTCAAGCCATGCTGAGGTGGCATCCCACATGCCACAACTGGAAGGACCCACAACTAAAAATATAGAACTATGTACCGGGGGTGTTTGGGGAGAAAAAGGAAAAATAAAATCTTTAAAAACATTGTGTCCCAGACTCCATGCTGTCATTTTATGGGCATCATTTCCTTTTTCTTAAGAACCCTATGAGGGTTATTGCCATTATCTCCATTTTAGAGAGAGAGTAATTAATGTATCTAAGGTCTCACTCTTAGATAGTAGTAGTTCTGGGATTGAAGGCTAAGTCTTTGCCACCTGGGACCCTTAAATGCCATGCTCTGCTGGAATTCACTGTCCGTATTCCTGGAAGCAAAGCAAGGCTCCTAGAGTTAATGTCATGTGACTCTCACTCAGGAAGAGGTGGCAGTTTCTCCTAGGGCCTCTTACTATGCAAGCATCTTACTAAATGATGTGCCTAGAGACCTTGCCCAAGTGGGTTTAGTTTCCATATATAATTTGA
>NW_025798030.1:0-1394 GCF_021613505.1 Equus quagga | reverse complement strand
CCCAAATCTGCTGTCGCAGAGTGTTAAAGCATTGTTTTATCATGTGTTAAAACCATTCTCCAACTTAGAATGGCAGTTATTATGAAATACTGCTATGGTTTTCATCATAGTAATTAGTTGTATATTTTCTCAGTCAAAGGGTTTTATTTTATCTTTGATATTTTGGAAAAAATCATCCCCCAAATCTATAACTTATTTTTTAAAAAAATTAATTTCTAAGTAGTAATGGAAAAACAAGTTACGTTCTTGCAATTATTTTTCTCAACTAAATGTTCAGCTCTTAATCTTTCTGTGTTACTCAGAACATCATGTCATATGTAAGTGTAGTCATTGGTCTAGGGACTCTATATTTTTTCAGTACTAATTTGAGAAAATGCTAACATTAAAACATCTTTTTCTTATGAGTGTTTCTGTAGAGAAATTAGTGCTTTTAAACTAGGAGCAACAAATGGCTAACATCTAGTTATTCTATAGAAGCCCATCAAATAAATTATTTTTATTTTTACAAAAAAAATCACTTTTGGGGCTGGCCGCATGGTTTAGTGGTTAAGTTTGATGCACTCTGCTTCAGCGGCCCTGGTTCCTGGGTTGGGATCCTGGGCGTGGACCTACACCACTCATCAGCCATGCTGTGGCAGCATCCCACATATAAAATAGAGGAAGATTGGCATGGATGTTAGATCAGGGCTAATCTTCCTCAAGCAAAAAAAAATTAAAATAAATCACTTTTGAAAGTATACTCCATTTAATTGGTTAACTTAAAGATAGTAGCTATCATGTGTTGAACATTGTGTCCCAGGGGGCTGGCCCCGTGGCCAAGTGGTTAAGTTTGTGCACTCTGCTTCAGTGGCCCAGGGTTTTGTTGGTTCAGATGCTGGGCATGGACATGGCACCGCTCCTCAAGCCATGCTGAGGTGGCATCCCACATGCCACAACTGGAAGGACCCACAACTAAAAATATAGAACTATGTACCGGGGGTGTTTGGGGAGAAAAAGGAAAAATAAAATCTTTAAAAACATTGTGTCCCAGACTCCATGCTGTCATTTTATGGGCATCATTTCCTTTTTCTTAAGAACCCTATGAGGGTTATTGCCATTATCTCCATTTTAGAGAGAGAGTAATTAATGTATCTAAGGTCTCACTCTTAGATAGTAGTAGTTCTGGGATTGAAGGCTAAGTCTTTGCCACCTGGGACCCTTAAATGCCATGCTCTGCTGGAATTCACTGTCCGTATTCCTGGAAGCAAAGCAAGGCTCCTAGAGTTAATGTCATGTGACTCTCACTCAGGAAGAGGTGGCAGTTTCTCCTAGGGCCTCTTACTATGCAAGCATCTTACTAAATGATGTGCCTAGAGACCTTGCCCAAGTGGGTTTAGTTTCCATATATAATTTGA
>NW_025798029.1:0-4275 GCF_021613505.1 Equus quagga | reverse complement strand
TTTTTGGGCTCATCACTGTATTCCCAATATTAGCACAGGAACTCAAAAGCATTTGGTAAATAAATGAAAGAATTCATCAACAAGTGATATCATAGTTATCAACTGTGATCATTTTTAGCTTACTATAGTTTAAATTAAATCTTGTAGGTAGGGGGAAAACATACTAAAGGAAATGGACAGATAACCACTATATGAAGAAAGATTAGAATGGAAAAAACAAACCAGAACATAAACATTTGAATGAGTATTGTTCCTTCAAAGCAACAGCCTTGGGAAGTTACATGTTTAACCTAATAATAGCATCACTGCTCTCAAAACTCTGCTTTAGGAATTCCCTTCAGAGAATATGGAATAGCTACATTGGAAAATCCTCATCTTTGAAGGTCATTTCTATTTTTTTTTTAAATTAGTCTAAAGTCATGCAAAGCCAAAGCTGTGAATGAAGTAAATGACTATACTAGATTCCATCAATTGGGGTCAGAAATGAGGCCAATTTTCCCCTGAGAGGGCCAAACCCGACATTAAGGACAACTGCAAAAGAAAAATTATAAAATGGTGGAAAATCAGTTTAAATATTTTATATTATAAATAAACGCTACCGCATTTTTGCTTTTTCTGCAAACATACTCAAAGTTATATTGAGACACAGAGAAAACCTGGGCTGAATGTTTCTAAGAAATAGTTCCTAAATAACATACTTTAGTATGCAAAGTATCAAAAGCAATTCTGATATTGATGAATTAAAGAAGTCGAAATTTATTAACTTATAGAGTAAACTATTCTACAAGCTAATAATCAAAATATGAATAAAAATGCACCTTCAGCAATTATTTTGTTAATGAATATTTGAATTACAAGACCAATTTATGAAGATGATTAAACCCAACTATCTAATCACAGCAACAGAGTTTGACAGACTGAAATTAGCAGGACTATCACAGCATTTTTGTGCATACTACAAGTTTAAAATCAACAGCAGCCTGGATCACACTCTTCATTGAAGGAGGCGGGAGTAACATATGCTTCAAATTCATTTAGGTGAATTTTGGCATCTCAAAATATTTTCCTTTAACAATGCACTCACTGCAGAGGCAATACACAGAGAGAAGTTCTAACCCCGTTAGGTCCAAGAAACACCAAAAAAAAAAAATGGAGCACTACTGTTATTGTGATTATTCCTTTCATTGTTTATGAGAATATGACAATGTAAAAAAAACACAAGCCTTGGATCTCCACTTGCCATAATAAAGCAACTGCTACCAGACTTGCCCTACTGCTTCACTAGACAGTGGAGAGCGAAAATACATGATTGCCATGCAATACTCCGGCTTTCTTCCTGGGGGCATTTTCCTGCTGGGGAGAAGGCAGGCAGTATCCAAGTGGAACAACAGTTCCAAATGGAAGTGAAAGAAATTCAAGACTTCTAAAGTGGCTGGAATTTGAAAGGCAAAGTACCTGAGAAGAGAGGCTGTGTTGGGGGATTGGGGAGAGGGGTCTAAAGGAGGAGTGGCAGAAGACTGAGCAGTTACTCACTTCAGACATGTACAGAGCAAGACTCTGACCTTGCAAAAATGACCTGTTGAAGTCTGAAAGCAGAACAGGGACACCAGTTAGGGAAATGTTTAGAGACACTGGAGTTCCAGTCGAGCCAGAGGAGAGATCTTACTAAGCACCTCAGGCATTCAGTTGAGACACAGAACCATATCCTAGATTCAGGGGGCACTCCCTAAGATTAAATTCAAAAGTAAAATACATCCACCCTAACAAATAATAATACCAAGGCCAACAAGACCAAAGATCTCTCAACTGCAAGAACAAATGTCAGCCTTATTTTAAAGGAAGACGAAATGATCCAAAAGCCCTGCAATGAAACATCCACAATGTCCAGTATGAAATCCAAAATCAAGACACGTGAAGAAACAGGAAATTGCAACCCATAATGAAGAGAAAAACTAGTCAATAAAAATGGACCCCAAGATGATTCAGATGTTGGAATTAACAGACAAAGATTTTAAATGTACTATAAATGTATTTAAGGACTTAGAAGAAAATATGGTAATAATGAACTGATAAGGAATCTCAGCAAAGAAAGAAAAAACTATAAAGAAAAATAAAGCCACATGGAAATTCTAGAATTGAAAAGTATAATGTCTAAAATGAAAAGTTCATTGAAGGGTCTGTGAACCTGAACATAGATCAACAGAAAGTATCTAATCAGAAGAACTCAGAGGGGAAAAAGAAAAAACCTATAAAAAGTTAACAGAGCCTCAGTGTTTTCTGGGACAATATCAAGTGATCTAACATATACGTAATTGAAGTCCCGAAAAGAAGAAAGAGAATGGAGCAGAAAATATTTAAAATTAAATATTTTATTTAAATAAATACAATTAAAAATAAAATATTTAAAATTAAACCAAAAATTTCTCAAAGTTGTTGAAAACCTTAAACTTATACACATGGTGTGAAAATGAAATACAGCACCACAGGAGGTGCAAACACAAAGTATAGCTGACTTCTCATGAGAAAAATGAAGACCGGAAAAATGTGGGAAAACTCTTTTAAAGTGTTGAAAGAAACTACTATTAACTAACATCTTTTAAGAATACAGGCAAAATAAAGGCATTTTCTGATAAACTAAAAATGAGAGAATTTGTCAGCACCAGACCCACACTACACAAAGTGCTAATGGAAGTTCTTCAGCCTAAAGGGAAAGATACTGGAACCTGCAGAAAGGAGTGAAGAGGTTAGAACTTGGCTTGAGCATATGCTTAAAGAGTAAGGAAGCCTAGTTCTTCACTTTTGGAGAAGGAAACACCTAACAGAGAAAAGAAGCAGAAAAAAAAATGTACCTTGAGATGTGGATTGAAATTGGAGGTATCAGTAAGAATTCATTGTTTTTAATATAATAAGTAGATAGGTGTAGAAATAAATAAAATATAGTATGTGTGTATATTTGTTTATTTTTTTCCTAGCTCTGTCTGCTAACATATTAGCAATGAGCACATATCAGAAGCAATGAGCTCACCTAGTGGCCAGACCTTGGTTTCTAAATACCATCCTTTCCTTGGAAGCAAGGCTGCTTGGAAAAAGGAAACATTCTAGGGCTAGGGCAGGGAAAGTCTAAGATAGCCTGGAACATCTTGTTAAGCCAGTAAGAACTTTCAGCCCTACCAGAAAGCACAAAAATTGTAGTGATGGGGGCATATCAAAAATACATGGGAGTCTGCAAATCTGATATAATTTGAGAAGCCAAATAAATAAAGATAATAACAGATCATAACTTATAAACAAAATGAAAATCCATGAGTCCTCAGTGATATACATGAATGAATGAATGAATAAAAAAGACAAAACTCTTCCTCACATTAGAATGCCAACTAATAAATATAGAAGGTATGAGGGCGTTAGAAAATCACTGGATGCCAAAACTGGTAAATGTAGGTTGATGAGGGATAGGATATTTACATAATATCAAAGTATCTCCCCATAAGATACTTATTAATTTGTTGTTTTTAGTGCCATCAAGTCTCTCCGACTCCTAGTCACCCTGTGTACAGCAGAGCAGAACCCTGCTGGGTCTTTTTGCTCCATCCTCTCACCTACCAGCACTGTATCAAACAATGCTGCACTGCTATTCACAGGGTTTTTGTGGCCATTTTTTTGGAAGTGGGTGGCCAGGTCCTTCTTCCTAGTCTGTGTTAGTCTGGAAGCTCCAGTGAAACCTGTCCACCATGGGTGACTGCTGGTATTTGAAATACCAGTGGCATAGCTTTCAGCATCACAGCAACACGCAGCCCCCACAGTATGACGATCGACAGATGGGTGGTATGGTTCCCTGACCAGGAAACGAACCTGGGCTACGGCAGTGAGAATGCTAAATTTTAACCACTAGACCACCAGGGCTGGCTACTTATTATTTACAATGAGAAATTGTACCCTTATAGTGGAGAAACCCGGTGGACACCACTGTAACCAAGTTATCAAATTTAACACCATCAATACTGGGATAAACTAATATCACATGCTTCCTGATAACATACACTGAGAAGGTCTGTGGTATGATAAAAAAATATATTTGGTCTTTATCCCTGGTTCCTGGCACAGAGCTTCTAAAACCCTTAAAATTTCCTGAGTTGATAGGAGAATATTTTGATATTCCTAACAAGCCCCTTTCAAGCACAACTTAGTTCATGCGAATGAGATGGTTCATGGGTAATTGAGCCCCAGATAGCTTCAAGATGGGGGCTGGCTGCCAGAAAAACCAACCAATTGACT
>NW_025798028.1:0-5907 GCF_021613505.1 Equus quagga | reverse complement strand
ATTCTCACGTCCAATCCAAGTCGCATCTACTTGACTCACAAAACCTTCTATCCCAACCTGTTCGTTTCTATCTCCTGTCCTACCACTCTGGTCCAAGCCCCACCATATCCTACCTGGACTATGGCCACAGCCCCAACTGCTCTCTCTCATATCATACATTCCCCTTTCAATCCATTCTCCAGACAGCAGCCAGAGTAATCTTTTAACAAAGTAAACCTTAAGAGCTTAACTACCCAACTTGGCTTCTCCATGAACTGAGAATAAAACCCAAACTCTTTGAAACCCCCACCGCGGCTGCTCTCGCCCATGCTGGCCTCCTTGGTCCTCCTCAAGCACACTAGCTCCAACTGCCCCTAGTCTGGAATGCTCTCCCCTCCCCTGCACTGGCTGATCACAGCCTCCTCATCTCATTATTAGATACTTTTCTTGTTTATTCATCTGCTGGTTTGCCTTTCCTGACCAGATGTCAATTTCATCAGAGCTACTTGTCTCCCTTGTTCACTACTGCATTCCCTGTCACATAGAAAATGCCTGTTACACAGTATGTCCTCAGTAAATATTTCTTGAGTGAAGTGAGTGAATAAATAAATGAAGCCTCCTAAATTAACTGCATCAAAAGGGACAACAGTCTTTTGAATATCTGAATGCTAGTATATTCGTTACAGAAAATCAACATTGTGTTTTAGCTATTAACCATCTCTCTGACATTAAGCATTGTAACTGATCATGGCTAATTTATCCTCATATACCCTGCAGTGCGGAATATACGTCTCAGAGCCAGTGTTCAAAAATTTTTTATGGGGCCGGTCCCATGGCCGAGTGGTTAAGTTCGTGTGCTCCGCTGCTGTGGCCCAGGGTTCAGATCCTGGGCGCAGACATGGCACTGCTCGTTAGGTCACGCTGAGGCGGTGTCCCACATGCCACAACTAGAAGGACCCACAACTAAGATATACAACTATGTACGGGGGGGGAGGGTTGGGGAGATAAAGCAGGAAAAAAAAAAAGATTGGTAACAGTTGTTAGCTCAGGTGCCAATCTTTAAAAAAAAAAATTCTTCACGTGTTGTTTATTACTATAGTTAACTGTCTCACAAGTGACTTACCTCTAGATATTTTCTTGGAGACATGAACTCAGTATTAAATGACACAGGTAAATGGATCTAGTATATTCAGTCATTCAATCAACAATTCTTATGAACTACTAGTCCTGGAGGGAAGGTTTCTCACGACCACATTGTTGATTATCTGAGCCCCTGCGGTTATATGCTTGCGTGGGAAAACATATGCTATCAAAACATCAAAACCATCACTTATGAATCAACCACAGATCAAATTAAATCGTCCCTCACTCCTCCCTCGTCAGGCCTCCCTGAAGTGTTGCAGTGCATGACCTACGTGGCTGGATGAAGTGGGCCCCTCCTCTTAAGACTAACTTCTATCTTCTCCCAATGAGTTTTTAATACTTCAGTCTCTATACAAGTACAAATCACCTGCAAACTGAAATTGAAATTCCTATACAAGATACAGAATTTCCAGAAGTAGACAAAAGTGATGCTGGAGAAGCATTCTAATATTACACAGAGCCACTGACGAACAAGAGCTATGCCCAATTAAAGACCAGCTAACAACTGAAGAAAGAATCAACCAGGATAATGAGATAACAGATACTTGAAAAGAGAATTCTGTTCAAATAATTACATTCTAGACTAAGAAAGGCCCTTGGAAAAACTGATGAAGTTTTCAAATATTAATTCAAAAAAACTATTTTTTGGGGGGAAAAAATCTCTTTATGATCCTGCTGCAAAAGTCAAACATGAGGTACACATGTATTTATACGAGAAACATGTGCCATGGTTTACGGTATAGTTTTGTCAGAAAATCAATTGTTTATTGTAAAAATTAGCAAGGAGTTTTCATTATAATCTCAATTTTATGAAATCTAAAATAAGATAAATTTACTTTCATAATCTTACGGTTCCATTTTTCAAGATAAAGTTCCAATTAAAACATTTTCACTGCTATTTTAATTGAATTCACTTTTAAGCGTCCTTTTTGTCTAGAATGAATTATTCTCATGAGGTAAAGATCGCGGGGCTGGGCACCAGGGAAATGGTAATGAGCAACCTCAGATAAATTATTAACTGACCTCTCCTCCCCAAACTGAAGTTTATTTTGTGTTCAGAGGTTAATTTATATACATATTGGATCTTGCTGTCATATGAAATTAAATGTAAATGCACACAAATGAATAAAGATGGAAAAGGTGACTGTAAACATGTCAAATATAAGGGTAAAAAGTACCAGATGGGATTCAAGAAAGCTGCATGGTGATTCTGACCAGGCAAATCACTCCTATGACCTTGCATAGGATCTCTATTTTCCCTTCTTGCTCTTCCTTGATTGTATGGGACTTTGAAAACTATTTACATTAGTGATACTGAGGGAAAAAAAGCACCTTTTATTTAAACCTAGTGAGGCAGGCATTAACAATCCTGCTTTGTCAATTATGAAGCTAAATTAAATGGTTGAACCAAACATATTCTGCTATTTGGTAGCAAAACCAGGTCTCCTGTTCCAAGTCTTACGGCCTGGAAGAATACAAAAGTTCGGGAACCTCAGTGCTTGTCATGAAGAAGGCCTCCATAACCTCCCGCTGCATCAGAAAGGGTCAAAGTCAAATTCAGGCACACGAGGCCAGAGAGAGTAAGATCATTTCCAATAACAGTCTCTAACTTCTTTCCATCCAGATCATAAAAGGATGGCATACTCAACCACGGAAGTAAGAACTCTGCCTCAGAGGACTCAAGAGAACAAAGATTCTTAAGGTTAGTGTCCTTAAAAAAACCTGCCTGAATCCCATGTCTGTATTTCTCTGAAAACAGGTCACATTTAAGAAATCTAAGACAAGGCACTAAACAGAATGTATTATAAATGTGTTCGAGACAAGAGTCATTCTTAGGGTTGCTTGATTTAGCAAATAAAAATACAGGACATTCAGTTAAAATTGAGTTTCATATAAACAATGAATAATTTTTTAGTATAAGTAGTATCTGAAATTCAAATTTAACTGGGTGTCCTGTATTTTAGCCGGCCACTCTAGTCATTCTATCTTCTGTTTTTCCCAACTGGAATTGTTGGCAGAAAGACCACAAAGAAAAGGTAAGGTCTATGCAGCATACTAATGAGTTCCAGGCTATCAAATCTCTAATACTAATTTTATCATCAAAAGAGCACAAAGGATCCTGTATATAACACTGTGATCCTGTGTATGGATAAAGGAACCTTTTGAAAGCTCCTGGATTAATAATTTGTGGCATAAAATTCCTCCTTAAATCAAGCTTTCTCCTGTTACTCTCAAAACCACACTATATAATATATTTAATAGAGAGAAAACAAACTGCAGTCGACATATAAAAGACAGATTGACTAAGTGCTAAAAATTTGGGGGACGACAAAGCAGTAAGAAGCTGTGTTTTTTATCCATGAATCCTAAATTCTAATATAGTCTTAGCTTTCACTACTAACAGGATGTGTAACCAGTGGCAGACTTCTCTTTCTGCATTTCAATTTCATCCTCTATAAACAGGGCAAATACCACCTATTCTGACTTCTTTTCGAAGTGCAAGGTGCTGACTTCAGCAGGGTATGAAGTCAAGAATACCAAACTGGCGGTCAGGAGATAATTCCAGTTCCAGCTACAAGATGACACACATGTAAGGGTGAACTAGTTACAACTTCTCTGGAGTTCAGGTTCTCCAGGTGTAAAAATGGGCAGCTGTATTAACAGGCCATGAAGACCCCACAACGGCTTACAGTATCAAAGGCCAGGAGGGCATCATTAGGTCAATCAACTTCCTTACCCTCTTTTTGTCCCTCAGCTTCCTCATTTTTACATAGCCTTACTCCTTCACTCACTGCACAGGGTTGACATACGAGTCAGATAGGAAAGGCGTGTGGAAGCATTTCAAAATCTCTCCCACGTATTTAACGTTTTGCTGTCTCACATACTTTAGTACTCATCCCAATGGAGATGTAGGGCTGGGGTAAGGAGCAACGGCTGTTTATTTCCTCATAAAATTCTGCCAAGAGAACCAGGGAAAAGACAAGGGAAAAAAGGTGGTGTTCCTGGGTACAGGCCCACAGGCTGAGGGGGCTTCATGGGGTCTGGAAACAGGCTGACTACACGCACCCTGAGGACTCGAAGTCCTTGGCCAAAGCAGATACTTCAGAATGCCATTCTTTATAGACTCTCCCTAAGTTTTACCCCAAAAAAGAAGAGTTACATCCTAACTCTACATAAGTTACACCCTAGCCATCCGAGCAAAAAGAACGAAGGGGACATCTGTTCCACAAAGGTATTTTACCCTTTGCTACCAGCACTAGTTAACTCAGAGACTTGACTACCATGTGCAAGCCTGTCCTTGCTCACTGCCCTGCAAACCTGGGAGCAAGCATGAGCAGAGCGGCCCTCTTGAAGTCTTTGAGTTGATTTAACGTTTACAAGGCTGTTAATGAAAGACAGCAGGCCCTAGACACTGGAAACAAAGCCATGGCCAAGGCAGAGGCGATGAAAACTGATGCCAAGGCTTTATAATCAATGACAAGATCCTCATGCTTAACATCCCATCAAAACCATTCCCTGTCTCCTCACCACATGTTTCATTATCCTCCAGTCATTTATTTCTGTCCTAATCTTATTACACACAAAAGTTCTTACCTCATAAATGAGTTGTATTATACACCAATTTTAAGTGGGTAAATTAGATTTAGTTTTGTTTTAGACTTTTTCCAATATGTCTTAAAATAACTGGAGAAATCTCAGAGGGGACCAAAAATCAATGTTGGGAGTTATTCCGCTCAGGTAACACAAATGCAAATCCTATCTGTGGCTTCAAACCTGTATTCTGCATACCACAGATGCTGCACAGGATCGCTGAGCGACCCTTTCCCACACTGAGCAAGTCAAGAACCCAAAACACTGATAGGAATTAGACAGTAGGAAATAAAACCAATGGAAGCTGCCAAAAACTTCCTATAAGTTGTCAAAAATGTAACTTGAATTTTAAATCTCAAATCTCTTTTGAACAATGAATGCAATCAATCCCTGTTTATTGTCCTAATATTCTACTTCAGAGAAGACTTTTGCAGCTCAAACTGCTCCTGCAATGACAATTTGATATAAAAATCAGTGTCATGAAGAATAACGCTCAACGCATTTTGATTTCATGAGGCTTCTTTACAGCACTAACAGCACTGCGCCCTTCAAGATGGTGTTAAAACATGGGTGGAGCGCCCTACTAAACTAAATTGAGTTCACACACTCACAAGGCCAGGCAGCCGGGGTCTAGCAGCGGCTGCAGGCAAAAGCTGAACTTGACATTTCCAGGGCCGGACATTTTGCTATGTCTTTACTAACACACAGAGGGATGAATACATTCATTCTTGAATGATAAAAAACATCAAAGGAATTCTAGGGGGGTAGGAAGCTTAGAAGGTGAACTGTCCTTTTTTTACAATGGTTGTAACACAAGGCTTATTTCATCAAAATTACACACATGGCAGAGAGAAAGTGCTATATATTCCATTCTACACTTGCTATGTGCTCATATGTTTTAGGTAGATGAAAAGTGTATCATAGACTCAATTAAGTTATTGATTAAATTTCATGGTGCCAAGTGAGTAATACCTTTCTTAGGGATATTTAAATAAGTTTTGTATATTGGGTACACTTGATCTCATAATTTCTAAAAATTTTATAGATCAGTAACATTCAGTTAAAAAATGAAAATATGGCACATCCTGTTAAGAATCAAAATTTTCCCCTTTCCCAATTTCTCATTTTCACTCAAGATTATTATAAACCTATCACAGGAAAGAAAACTATAATTTATTTTGTGTTCTGGAAATT
>NW_025798027.1:0-8487 GCF_021613505.1 Equus quagga | reverse complement strand
AACCTTGGAGGGGTTAGAGGCATCTGTTCCTTCTTTTCTGAGTCAGAGAGGAAGCTCACAGTTCCCTCAGAATCCTTGACAACAAAGGGTCTAAGAGGCCAGTCAAATTAGGAGGCAGAGATTTTCCTGGTTGGTGTCCCAGGGGCGCTGCTATCTGCGCGGTAAGTCTGCTGAAAGGGGGAAGAGCAGGATTCTGGGTGGCCTCTGATGCCTTCCTTGCAGACAGGGATGGTGTGAACTCTGTCAGCAAACCATGCATTGACCATCTCTCTGGAGAACAGAACACGCGACACATTAAATATTTCAGATGGAAAGGTGCTGCCTCTGACAGCTGCTAAAAATTCCCTCACAGTAAGCTGGTCAGATCATAATTCGATTTGTCATAGAAAATATAAACAAGATGGTTTAGTTAAGAAAGTTTTATTTTGAAAAACTGTAGAGGACGATGGCTTCAATGAATACTTTTAATAAAGTATGACACCCATATATATATATATATTTTCAGATACCTGATTTACAACACGTCAAGCATCAAGTCTGCTTTTCTCAAAATCAGTTTATATTAAAGTAAAAGACACTAAATTTGACAATAGTCTTAAGAAAACATAAATAGGGAAATTAATCTGCTGTTTAAAACATACAACTTGTTCTGAAGTTAAATATTTGAAAGTTAAAGATAAATATTTATCTAAATTTGGCTAGCAATATGCTTAATTTTAGATAGTTTTATCTATATTGCTATATATAGATTAGATTTAGAAGGGGAAATGGGAAATGTAAACAATTTTATCTGATAGAAAGACTAGACTTCTGTAAATATCCTAATAATGCTTTATGAATGGTAAAAATGATTTATTCTAGATTACCTACTCCTGGTATAAAGGAAGAAAGTTAAAAAGTAGGCAATACCTAATTTTAAAAATTCAATCCAAGAAAACTTAAATTATTTATGTTTTTAATGTACCCTCCTGTGGAAGAAACCTATTTGAGCTAAAGCCTTCACAGTGGGTGATTTTTTTAAACAAACATACCAGATCATACACATCCAAACGATTATTCATTTCAAATAATTCCCCTTGGAAAGCCATAATCTTATACCAATTGATACTACCATTACTTTAGACATTTTTGGAACTCTTCTTTTGAAACTAACTTCTAAGAAAATTTATAAGCCAAATAAGATTAGTTTTATCTAAAACTTAGATCTTGGTTTTCACTAAGCTGTCCTCTCAAAAAACAAAGACCCAAAAAAACCTAGACTAACAGCTAACTTACTATCTAGCTCATGCACAAGACTTGACTTTCCCCAAAACTCAAATTTACCTTCAAAAGATAAAAACTTGCTACTGCTGAGAATATTTAAAAGAATGTGCCCATAATAAGAACAATGCAATCTCTACCCTACAATAACATAGGGATTATTTTCACCAAATGGCAAGACAAAAAAAGCTTGCCAATGCCCAGGGTATTTACTGCAGTACTATTTGTTTTAGCGAAGGTGAGAAGAAACCTAATAACACCAATGGGAGGCTAGCTAAATGCATTTATCCTATGGACCACTAGGCAGTCAGTGAAAGATGGTCATATGCACTGATACAAATAATCTCCAGATTTATTAAGTGAAAAAAGAAGAAAGCTGAGGAGAAAAGAAGAGGTTGTCTTATTTCTGAGTTTCTACTAAGTCTTTCATTTATGGGATGCTCCCTTAATTATTTTACCTTGAACAACACTGTATTGTTTGGTAAATATATATTATTCTGAAATGGTGCCAGTCTAGAATGAAATGGGCAAAAAAATAACACAGATATTATCCAGATGCCCTCATAATTTCAAGCATTGGATACAGTTATAAAACCCCTTTAAAGCTCTCTCTTAAAAGTAACACAGTAGACAGATCCATAGCACAGATCACAAGTATATACCCACCGCACAGAGTTTTTAAAAATCTAACTGTCCTAATGCTTTATGAAGACATGCTGTGACTTAGGACAAACTTTCCAGTGACAGCAACATACACTGATTCAAATAATGCTGTATCTTAAAAACAGAGAGAAATGAGGGGGAGGTACTCTGGGAAATGCTTATATGGCAGCCGCAGTGCCAAAGGCAATTGATGTCACAAACACATGTGAAGCTGTCAAAAATGTATAGGAAGCTTTTAAATAAAATTGTTTTGTATAATGTAAGATAGGAAAACAGCAGTACGTGTAAATTCATGGAACTTACAAGATTTTTAAATATGTACATGTAACTTAAATTGCGAAATCAATATGAAAATAGGCATTTTAACTATTTCAGCTACAAACCCAAAACGTTGCCCTAACTTATTTCTTATCTTCTCATTGGAAAATGGTGATCAACCTTTTTATTTTTTAATCAAACCGCATACGTAACAACTCCATGTGGATATCTAAGCAGACAGGTCAAAACGGGGGAAACAATTCCTAATGCCCCTCCCAACGTCATCTAGCTCCCATCTCACTCCCAGCCAGTCTCCCTCACAGTAAGAAATAGCACCATCACCTCCCCAGTCACTCAAACCAGACACCTAGGAATTACTCTCAATCTCTGTTTCCTTCCATTCTCACGTCCAATCCAAGTCGCATCTACTTGACTCACAAAACCTTCTATCCCAACCTGTTCGTTTCTATCTCCTGTCCTACTGCTCTGGTCCAAGCCCCACCATATCCTACCTGGACTATGGCCACAGCCCCAACTGCTCTCTCTCATATCATACATTCCCCTTTCAATCCATTCTCCAGACAGCAGCCAGAGTAATCTTTTAACAAAGTAAACCTTAAGAGCTTAACTACCCAACTTGGCTTCTCCATGAACTGAGAATAAAACCCAAACTCTTTGAAACCCCCACCGCGGCTGCTCTCGCCCATGCTGGCCTCCTTGGTCCTCCTCAAGCACACTAGCTCCAACTGCCCCTAGTCTGGAATGCTCTCCCCTCCCCTGCACTGGCTGATCACAGCCTCCTCATCTCATTATTAGATACTTTTCTTGTTTATTCATCTGCTGGTTTGCCTTTCCTGACCAGATGTCAATTTCATCAGAGCTACTTGTCTCCCTTGTTCACTACTGCATTCCCTGTCACATAGAAAATGCCTGTTACACAGTATGTCCTCAGTAAATATTTCTTGAGTGAAGTGAGTGAATAAATAAATGAAGCCTCCTAAATTAACTGCATCAAAAGGGACAACAGTCTTTTGAATATCTGAATGCTAGTATATTCGTTACAGAAAATCAACATTGTGTTTTAGCTATTAACCATCTCTCTGACATTAAGCATTGTAACTGATCATGGCTAATTTATCCTCATATACCCTGCAGTGCGGAATATACGTCTCAGAGCCAGTGTTCAAAAATTTTTTATGGGGCCGGTCCCATGGCCGAGTGGTTAAGTTCGTGTGCTCCGCTGCTGTGGCCCAGGGTTCAGATCCTGGGCGCAGACATGGCACTGCTCGTTAGGTCACGCTGAGGCGGTGTCCCACATGCCACAACTAGAAGGACCCACAACTAAGATATACAACTATGTACGGGGGGGGAGGGTTGGGGAGATAAAGCAGGAAAAAAAAAAAGATTGGTAACAGTTGTTAGCTCAGGTGCCAATCTTTAAAAAAAAAAATTCTTCACGTGTTGTTTATTACTATAGTTAACTGTCTCACAAGTGACTTACCTCTAGATATTTTCTTGGAGACATGAACTCAGTATTAAATGACACAGGTAAATGGATCTAGTATATTCAGTCATTCAATCAACAATTCTTATGAACTACTAGTCCTGGAGGGAAGGTTTCTCACGACCACATTGTTGATTATCTGAGCCCCTGCGGTTATATGCTTGCGTGGGAAAACATATGCTATCAAAACATCAAAACCATCACTTATGAATCAACCACAGATCAAATTAAATCGTCCCTCACTCCTCCCTCGTCAGGCCTCCCTGAAGTGTTGCAGTGCATGACCTACGTGGCTGGATGAAGTGGGCCCCTCCTCTTAAGACTAACTTCTATCTTCTCCCAATGAGTTTTTAATACTTCAGTCTCTATACAAGTACAAATCACCTGCAAACTGAAATTGAAATTCCTATACAAGATACAGAATTTCCAGAAGTAGACAAAAGTGATGCTGGAGAAGCATTCTAATATTACACAGAGCCACTGACGAACAAGAGCTATGCCCAATTAAAGACCAGCTAACAACTGAAGAAAGAATCAACCAGGATAATGAGATAACAGATACTTGAAAAGAGAATTCTGTTCAAATAATTACATTCTAGACTAAGAAAGGCCCTTGGAAAAACTGATGAAGTTTTCAAATATTAATTCAAAAAAACTATTTTTTGGGGGGAAAAAATCTCTTTATGATCCTGCTGCAAAAGTCAAACATGAGGTACACATGTATTTATACGAGAAACATGTGCCATGGTTTACGGTATAGTTTTGTCAGAAAATCAATTGTTTATTGTAAAAATTAGCAAGGAGTTTTCATTATAATCTCAATTTTATGAAATCTAAAATAAGATAAATTTACTTTCATAATCTTACGGTTCCATTTTTCAAGATAAAGTTCCAATTAAAACATTTTCACTGCTATTTTAATTGAATTCACTTTTAAGCGTCCTTTTTGTCTAGAATGAATTATTCTCATGAGGTAAAGATCGCGGGGCTGGGCACCAGGGAAATGGTAATGAGCAACCTCAGATAAATTATTAACTGACCTCTCCTCCCCAAACTGAAGTTTATTTTGTGTTCAGAGGTTAATTTATATACATATTGGATCTTGCTGTCATATGAAATTAAATGTAAATGCACACAAATGAATAAAGATGGAAAAGGTGACTGTAAACATGTCAAATATAAGGGTAAAAAGTACCAGATGGGATTCAAGAAAGCTGCATGGTGATTCTGACCAGGCAAATCACTCCTATGACCTTGCATAGGATCTCTATTTTCCCTTCTTGCTCTTCCTTGATTGTATGGGACTTTGAAAACTATTTACATTAGTGATACTGAGGGAAAAAAAGCACCTTTTATTTAAACCTAGTGAGGCAGGCATTAACAATCCTGCTTTGTCAATTATGAAGCTAAATTAAATGGTTGAACCAAACATATTCTGCTATTTGGTAGCAAAACCAGGTCTCCTGTTCCAAGTCTTACGGCCTGGAAGAATACAAAAGTTCGGGAACCTCAGTGCTTGTCATGAAGAAGGCCTCCATAACCTCCCGCTGCATCAGAAAGGGTCAAAGTCAAATTCAGGCACACGAGGCCAGAGAGAGTAAGATCATTTCCAATAACAGTCTCTAACTTCTTTCCATCCAGATCATAAAAGGATGGCATACTCAACCACGGAAGTAAGAACTCTGCCTCAGAGGACTCAAGAGAACAAAGATTCTTAAGGTTAGTGTCCTTAAAAAAACCTGCCTGAATCCCATGTCTGTATTTCTCTGAAAACAGGTCACATTTAAGAAATCTAAGACAAGGCACTAAACAGAATGTATTATAAATGTGTTCGAGACAAGAGTCATTCTTAGGGTTGCTTGATTTAGCAAATAAAAATACAGGACATTCAGTTAAAATTGAGTTTCATATAAACAATGAATAATTTTTTAGTATAAGTAGTATCTGAAATTCAAATTTAACTGGGTGTCCTGTATTTTAGCCGGCCACTCTAGTCATTCTATCTTCTGTTTTTCCCAACTGGAATTGTTGGCAGAAAGACCACAAAGAAAAGGTAAGGTCTATGCAGCATACTAATGAGTTCCAGGCTATCAAATCTCTAATACTAATTTTATCATCAAAAGAGCACAAAGGATCCTGTATACAACACTGTGATCCTGTGTATGGATAAAGGAACCTTTTGAAAGCTCCTGGATTAATAATTTGTGGCATAAAATTCCTCCTTAAATCAAGCTTTCTCCTGTTACTCTCAAAACCACACTATATAATATATTTAATAGAGAGAAAACAAACTGCAGTCGACATATAAAAGACAGATTGACTAAGTGCTAAAAATTTGGGGGACGACAAAGCAGTAAGAAGCTGTGTTTTTTATCCATGAATCCTAAATTCTAATATAGTCTTAGCTTTCACTACTAACAGGATGTGTAACCAGTGGCAGACTTCTCTTTCTGCATTTCAATTTCATCCTCTATAAACAGGGCAAATACCACCTATTCTGACTTCTTTTCGAAGTGCAAGGTGCTGACTTCAGCAGGGTATGAAGTCAAGAATACCAAACTGGCGGTCAGGAGATAATTCCAGTTCCAGCTACAAGATGACACACATGTAAGGGTGAACTAGTTACAACTTCTCTGGAGTTCAGGTTCTCCAGGTGTAAAAATGGGCAGCTGTATTAACAGGCCATGAAGACCCCACAACGGCTTACAGTATCAAAGGCCAGGAGGGCATCATTAGGTCAATCAACTTCCTTACCCTCTTTTTGTCCCTCAGCTTCCTCATTTTTACATAGCCTTACTCCTTCACTCACTGCACAGGGTTGACATACGAGTCAGATAGGAAAGGCGTGTGGAAGCATTTCAAAATCTCTCCCACGTATTTAACGTTTTGCTGTCTCACATACTTTAGTACTCATCCCAATGGAGATGTAGGGCTGGGGTAAGGAGCAACGGCTGTTTATTTCCTCATAAAATTCTGCCAAGAGAACCAGGGAAAAGACAAGGGAAAAAAGGTGGTGTTCCTGGGTACAGGCCCACAGGCTGAGGGGGCTTCATGGGGTCTGGAAACAGGCTGACTACACGCACCCTGAGGACTCGAAGTCCTTGGCCAAAGCAGATACTTCAGAATGCCATTCTTTATAGACTCTCCCTAAGTTTTACCCCAGAAAAGAAGAGTTACATCCTAACTCTACATAAGTTACACCCTAGCCATTCGAGCAAAAAGAATGAAGGGGACATCTGTTCCACAAAGGTATTTTACCCTTTGCTACCAGCACTAGTTAACTCAGAGACTTGACTACCATGTGCAAGCCTGTCCTTGCTCACTGCCCTGCAAACCTGGGAGCAAGCATGAGCAGAGCGGCCCTCTTGAAGTCTTTGAGTTGATTTAACGTTTACAAGGCTGTTAATGAAAGACAGCAGGCCCTAGACACTGGAAACAAAGCCATGGCCAAGGCAGAGGCGATGAAAACTGATGCCAAGGCTTTATAATCAATGACAAGATCCTCATGCTTAACATCCCATCAAAACCATTCCCTGTCTCCTCACCACATGTTTCATTATCCTCCAGTCATTTATTTCTGTCCTAATCTTATTACACACAAAAGTTCTTACCTCATAAATGAGTTGTATTATACACCAATTTTAAGTGGGTAAATTAGATTTAGTTTTGTTTTAGACTTTTTCCAATATGTCTTAAAATAACTGGAGAAATCTCAGAGGGGACCAAAAATCAATGTTGGGAGTTATTCCGCTCAGGTAACACAAATGCAAATCCTATCTGTGGCTTCAAACCTGTATTCTGCATACCACAGATGCTGCACAGGATCGCTGAGCGACCCTTTCCCACACTGAGCAAGTCAAGAACCCAAAACACTGATAGGAATTAGACAGTAGGAAATAAAACCAATGGAAGCTGCCAAAAACTTCCTATAAGTTGTCAAAAATGTAACTTGAATTTTAAATCTCAAATCTCTTTTGAACAATGAATGCAATCAATCCCTGTTTATTGTCCTAATATTCTACTTCAGAGAAGACTTTTGCAGCTCAAACTGCTCCTGCAATGACAATTTGATATAAAAATCAGTGTCATGAAGAATAACGCTCAACGCATTTTGATTTCATGAGGCTTCTTTACAGCACTAACAGCACTGCGCCCTTCAAGATGGTGTTAAAACATGGGTGGAGCGCCCTACTAAACTAAATTGAGTTCACACACTCACAAGGCCAGGCAGCCGGGGTCTAGCAGCGGCTGCAGGCAAAAGCTGAACTTGACATTTCCAGGGCCGGACATTTTGCTATGTCTTTACTAACACACAGAGGGATGAATACATTCATTCTTGAATGATAAAAAACATCAAAGGAATTCTAGGGGGGTAGGAAGCTTAGAAGGTGAACTGTCCTTTTTTTACAATGGTTGTAACACAAGGCTTATTTCATCAAAATTACACACATGGCAGAGAGAAAGTGCTATATATTCCATTCTACACTTGCTATGTGCTCATATGTTTTAGGTAGATGAAAAGTGTATCATAGACTCAATTAAGTTATTGATTAAATTTCATGGTGCCAAGTGAGTAATACCTTTCTTAGGGATATTTAAATAAGTTTTGTATATTGGGTACACTTGATCTCATAATTTCTAAAAATTTTATAGATCAGTAACATTCAGTTAAAAAATGAAAATATGGCACATCCTGTTAAGAATCAAAATTTTCCCCTTTCCCAATTTCTCATTTTCACTCAAGATTATTATAAACCTATCACAGGAAAGAAAACTATAATTTATTTTGTGTTCTGGAAATT
>NW_025798026.1:0-8485 GCF_021613505.1 Equus quagga | reverse complement strand
AATTTCCAGAACACAAAATAAATTATAGTTTTCTTTCCTGTGATAGGTTTATAATAATCTTGAGTGAAAATGAGAAATTGGGAAAGGGGAAAATTTTGATTCTTAACAGGATGTGCCATATTTTCATTTTTTAACTGAATGTTACTGATCTATAAAATTTTTAGAAATTATGAGATCAAGTGTACCCAATATACAAAACTTATTTAAATATCCCTAAGAAAGGTATTACTTACTTGGCACCATGAAATTTAATCAATAACTTAATTGAGTCTATGATACACTTTTCATCTACCTAAAACATATGAGCACATAGGAAGTGTAGAATGGAATATATAGCACTTTCTCTCTGCCATGTGTGTAATTTTGATGAAATAAGCCTTGTGTTACAACCATTGTAAAAAAAGGACAGTTCACCTTCTAAGCTTCCTACCCCCCTAGAATTCCTTTGATGTTTTTTATCATTCAAGAATGAATGTATTCATCCCTCTGTGTGTTAGTAAAGACATAGCAAAATGTCCGGCCCTGGAAATGTCAAGTTCAGCTTTTGCCTGCAGCCGCTGCTAGACCCCGGCTGCCTGGCCTTGTGAGTGTGTGAACTCAATTTAGTTTAGTAGGGCGCTCCACCCATGTTTTAACACCATCTTGAAGGGCGCAGTGCTGTTAGTGCTGTAAAGAAGCCTCATGAAATCAAAATGCGTTGAGCGTTATTCTTCATGACACTGATTTTTATATCAAATTGTCATTGCAGGAGCAGTTTGAGCTGCGAAAGTCTTCTCTGAAGTAGAATATTAGGACAATAAACAGGGATTGATTGCACTCATTGTTCAAAAGAGATTTGAGATTTAAAATTCAAGTTACATTTTTGACAACTTATAGGAAGTTTTTGGCAGCTTCCATTGGTTTTATTTCCTACTGTCTAATTCCTATCAGTGTTTTGGGTTCTTGACTTGCTCAGTGTGGGAAAGGGTCGCTCAGCGATCCTGCGCAGCATCTGTGGTATGCAGAATACAGGTTTGAAGCCACAGATAGGATTTGCATTTGTGTTACCTGAGCGGAATAACTCCCAACATTGATTTTTGGTCCCCTCTGAGATTTCTCCAGTTATTTTAAGACATATTGGAAAAAGTCTAAAACAAAACTAAATCTAATTTACCCACTTAAAATTGGTGTATAATACAACTCATTTATGAGGTAAGAACTTTTGTGTGTAATAAGATTAGGACAGAAATAAATGACTGGAGGATAATGAAACATGTGGTGAGGAGACAGGGAATGGTTTTGATGGGATGTTAAGCATGAGGATCTTGTCATTGATTATAAAGCCTTGGCATCAGTTTTCATCGCCTCTGCCTTGGCCATGGCTTTGTTTCCAGTGTCTAGGGCCTGTTGTCTTTCATTAACAGCCTTGTAAACGTTAAATCAACTCAAAGACTTCAAGAGGGCCGCTCTGCTCATGCTTGCTCCCAGGTTTGCAGGGCAGTGAGCAAGGACAGGCTTGCACATGGTAGTCAAGTCTCTGAGTTAACTAGTGCTGGTAGCAAAGGGTAAAATACCTTTGTGGAACAGATGTCCCCTTCATTCTTTTTGCTCGAATGGCTAGGGTGTAACTTATGTAGAGTTAGGATGTAACTCTTCTTTTCTGGGGTAAAACTTAGGGAGAGTCTATAAAGAATGGCATTCTGAAGTATCTGCTTTGGCCAAGGACTTCGAGTCCTCAGGGTGCGTGTAGTCAGCCTGTTTCCAGACCCCATGAAGCCCCCTCAGCCTGTGGGCCTGTACCCAGGAACACCACCTTTTTTCCCTTGTCTTTTCCCTGGTTCTCTTGGCAGAATTTTATGAGGAAATAAACAGCCGTTGCTCCTTACCCCAGCCCTACATCTCCATTGGGATGAGTACTAAAGTATGTGAGACAGCAAAACGTTAAATACGTGGGAGAGATTTTGAAATGCTTCCACACGCCTTTCCTATCTGACTCGTATGTCAACCCTGTGCAGTGAGTGAAGGAGTAAGGCTATGTAAAAATGAGGAAGCTGAGGGACAAAAAGAGGGTAAGGAAGTTGATTGACCTAATGATGCCCTCCTGGCCTTTGATACTGTAAGCCGTTGTGGGGTCTTCATGGCCTGTTAATACAGCTGCCCATTTTTACACCTGGAGAACCTGAACTCCAGAGAAGTTGTAACTAGTTCACCCTTACATGTGTGTCATCTTGTAGCTGGAACTGGAATTATCTCCTGACCGCCAGTTTGGTATTCTTGACTTCATACCCTGCTGAAGTCAGCACCTTGCACTTCGAAAAGAAGTCAGAATAGGTGGTATTTGCCCTGTTTATAGAGGATGAAATTGAAATGCAGAAAGAGAAGTCTGCCACTGGTTACACATCCTGTTAGTAGTGAAAGCTAAGACTATATTAGAATTTAGGATTCATGGATAAAAAACACAGCTTCTTACTGCTTTGTCGTCCCCCAAATTTTTAGCACTTAGTCAATCTGTCTTTTATATGTCGACTGCAGTTTGTTTTCTCTCTATTAAATATATTATATAGTGTGGTTTTGAGAGTAACAGGAGAAAGCTTGATTTAAGGAGGAATTTTATGCCACAAATTATTAATCCAGGAGCTTTCAAAAGGTTCCTTTATCCATACACAGGATCACAGTGTTGTATACAGGATCCTTTGTGCTCTTTTGATGATAAAATTAGTATTAGAGATTTGATAGCCTGGAACTCATTAGTATGCTGCATAGACCTTACCTTTTCTTTGTGGTCTTTCTGCCAACAATTCCAGTTGGGAAAAACAGAAGATAGAATGACTAGAGTGGCCGGCTAAAATACAGGACACCCAGTTAAATTTGAATTTCAGATACTACTTATACTAAAAAATTATTCATTGTTTATATGAAACTCAATTTTAACTGAATGTCCTGTATTTTTATTTGCTAAATCAAGCAACCCTAAGAATGACTCTTGTCTCGAACACATTTATAATACATTCTGTTTAGTGCCTTGTCTTAGATTTCTTAAATGTGACCTGTTTTCAGAGAAATACAGACATGGGATTCAGGCAGGTTTTTTTAAGGACACTAACCTTAAGAATCTTTGTTCTCTTGAGTCCTCTGAGGCAGAGTTCTTACTTCCGTGGTTGAGTGTGCCATCCTTTTATGATCTGGATGGAAAGAAGTTAGAGACTGTTATTGGAAATGATCTTACTCTCTCTGGCCTCGTGTGCCTGAATTTGACTTTGACCCTTTCTGATGCAGCGGGAGGTTATGGAGGCCTTCTTCATGACAAGCACTGAGGTTCCCGAACTTTTGTATTCTTCCAGGCTGTAAGACTTGGAACAGGAGACCTGGTTTTGCTACCAAATAGCAGAATATGTTTGGTTCAACCATTTAATTTAGCTTCATAATTGACAAAGCAGGATTGTTAATGCCTGCCTCACTAGGTTTAAATAAAAGGTGCTTTTTTTCCCTCAGTATCACTAATGTAAATAGTTTTCAAAGTCCCATACAATCAAGGAAGAGCAAGAAGGGAAAATAGAGATCCTATGCAAGGTCATAGGAGTGATTTGCCTGGTCAGAATCACCATGCAGCTTTCTTGAATCCCATCTGGTACTTTTTACCCTTATATTTGACATGTTTACAGTCACCTTTTCCATCTTTATTCATTTGTGTGCATTTACATTTAATTTCATATGACAGCAAGATCCAATATGTATATAAATTAACCTCTGAACACAAAATAAACTTCAGTTTGGGGAGGAGAGGTCAGTTAATAATTTATCTGAGGTTGCTCATTACCATTTCCCTGGTGCCCAGCCCCGCGATCTTTACCTCATGAGAATAATTCATTCTAGACAAAAAGGACGCTTAAAAGTGAATTCAATTAAAATAGCAGTGAAAATGTTTTAATTGGAACTTTATCTTGAAAAATGGAACCGTAAGATTATGAAAGTAAATTTATCTTATTTTAGATTTCATAAAATTGAGATTATAATGAAAACTCCTTGCTAATTTTTACAATAAACAATTGATTTTCTGACAAAACTATACCGTAAACCATGGCACATGTTTCTCGTATAAATACATGTGTACCTCATGTTTGACTTTTGCAGCAGGATCATAAAGAGATTTTTTCCCCCCAAAAAATAGTTTTTTTGAATTAATATTTGAAAACTTCATCAGTTTTTCCAAGGGCCTTTCTTAGTCTAGAATGTAATTATTTGAACAGAATTCTCTTTTCAAGTATCTGTTATCTCATTATCCTGGTTGATTCTTTCTTCAGTTGTTAGCTGGTCTTTAATTGGGCATAGCTCTTGTTCGTCAGTGGCTCTGTGTAATATTAGAATGCTTCTCCAGCATCACTTTTGTCTACTTCTGGAAATTCTGTATCTTGTATAGGAATTTCAATTTCAGTTTGCAGGTGATTTGTACTTGTATAGAGACTGAAGTATTAAAAACTCATTGGGAGAAGATAGAAGTTAGTCTTAAGAGGAGGGGCCCACTTCATCCAGCCACGTAGGTCATGCACTGCAACACTTCAGGGAGGCCTGACGAGGGAGGAGTGAGGGACGATTTAATTTGATCTGTGGTTGATTCATAAGTGATGGTTTTGATGTTTTGATAGCATATGTTTTCCCACGCAAGCATATAACCGCAGGGGCTCAGATAATCAACAATGTGGTCGTGAGAAACCTTCCCTCCAGGACTAGTAGTTCATAAGAATTGTTGATTGAATGACTGAATATACTAGATCCATTTACCTGTGTCATTTAATACTGAGTTCATGTCTCCAAGAAAATATCTAGAGGTAAGTCACTTGTGAGACAGTTAACTATAGTAATAAACAACACGTGAAGAATTTTTTTTTTTAAAGATTGGCACCTGAGCTAACAACTGTTACCAATCTTTTTTTTTTTCCTGCTTTATCTCCCCAACCCTCCCCCCCCGTACATAGTTGTATATCTTAGTTGTGGGTCCTTCTAGTTGTGGCATGTGGGACACCGCCTCAGCGTGACCTAACGAGCAGTGCCATGTCTGCGCCCAGGATCTGAACCCTGGGCCACAGCAGCGGAGCACACGAACTTAACCACTCGGCCATGGGACCGGCCCCATAAAAAATTTTTGAACACTGGCTCTGAGACGTATATTCCGCACTGCAGGGTATATGAGGATAAATTAGCCATGATCAGTTACAATGCTTAATGTCAGAGAGATGGTTAATAGCTAAAACACAATGTTGATTTTCTGTAACGAATATACTAGCATTCAGATATTCAAAAGACTGTTGTCCCTTTTGATGCAGTTAATTTAGGAGGCTTCATTTATTTATTCACTCACTTCACTCAAGAAATATTTACTGAGGACATACTGTGTAACAGGCATTTTCTATGTGACAGGGAATGCAGTAGTGAACAAGGGAGACAAGTAGCTCTGATGAAATTGACATCTGGTCAGGAAAGGCAAACCAGCAGATGAATAAACAAGAAAAGTATCTAATAATGAGATGAGGAGGCTGTGATCAGCCAGTGCAGGGGAGGGGAGAGCATTCCAGACTAGGGGCAGTTGGAGCTAGTGTGCTTGAGGAGGACCAAGGAGGCCAGCATGGGCGAGAGCAGCCGCGGTGGGGGTTTCAAAGAGTTTGGGTTTTATTCTCAGTTCATGGAGAAGCCAAGTTGGGTAGTTAAGCTCTTAAGGTTTACTTTGTTAAAAGATTACTCTGGCTGCTGTCTGGAGAATGGATTGAAAGGGGAATGTATGATATGAGAGAGAGCAGTTGGGGCTGTGGCCATAGTCCAGGTAGGATATGGTGGGGCTTGGACCAGAGCAGTAGGACAGGAGATAGAAACGAACAGGTTGGGATAGAAGGTTTTGTGAGTCAAGTAGATGCGACTTGGATTGGACGTGAGAATGGAAGGAAACAGAGATTGAGAGTAATTCCTAGGTGTCTGGTTTGAGTGACTGGGGAGGTGATGGTGCTATTTCTTACTGTGAGGGAGACTGGCTGGGAGTGAGATGGGAGCTAGATGACGTTGGGAGGGGCATTAGGAATTGTTTCCCCCGTTTTGACCTGTCTGCTTAGATATCCACATGGAGTTGTTACGTATGCGGTTTGATTAAAAAATAAAAAGGTTGATCACCATTTTCCAATGAGAAGATAAGAAATAAGTTAGGGCAACGTTTTGGGTTTGTAGCTGAAATAGTTAAAATGCCTATTTTCATATTGATTTCGCAATTTAAGTTACATGTACATATTTAAAAATCTTGTAAGTTCCATGAATTTACACGTACTGCTGTTTTCCTATCTTACATTATACAAAACAATTTTATTTAAAAGCTTCCTATACATTTTTGACAGCTTCACATGTGTTTGTGACATCAATTGCCTTTGGCACTGCGGCTGCCATATAAGCATTTCCCAGAGTACCTCCCCCTCATTTCTCTCTGTTTTTAAGATACAGCATTATTTGAATCAGTGTATGTTGCTGTCACTGGAAAGTTTGTCCTAAGTCACAGCATGTCTTCATAAAGCATTAGGACAGTTAGATTTTTAAAAACTCTGTGCGGTGGGTATATACTTGTGATCTGTGCTATGGATCTGTCTACTGTGTTACTTTTAAGAGAGAGCTTTAAAGGGGTTTTATAACTGTATCCAATGCTTGAAATTATGAGGGCATCTGGATAATATCTGTGTTATTTTTTTGCCCATTTCATTCTAGACTGGCACCATTTCAGAATAATATATATTTACCAAACAATACAGTGTTGTTCAAGGTAAAATAATTAAGGGAGCATCCCATAAATGAAAGACTTAGTAGAAACTCAGAAATAAGACAACCTCTTCTTTTCTCCTCAGCTTTCTTCTTTTTTCACTTAATAAATCTGGAGATTATTTGTATCAGTGCATATGACCATCTTTCACTGACTGCCTAGTGGTCCATAGGATAAATGCATTTAGCTAGCCTCCCATTGGTGTTATTAGGTTTCTTCTCACCTTCGCTAAAACAAATAGTACTGCAGTAAATACCCTGGGCATTGGCAAGCTTTTTTTGTCTTGCCATTTGGTGAAAATAATCCCTATGTTATTGTAGGGTAGAGATTGCATTGTTCTTATTATGGGCACATTCTTTTAAATATTCTCAGCAGTAGCAAGTTTTTATCTTTTGAAGGTAAATTTGAGTTTTGGGGAAAGTCAAGTCTTGTGCATGAGCTAGATAGTAAGTTAGCTGTTAGTCTAGGTTTTTTTGGGTCTTTGTTTTTTGAGAGGACAGCTTAGTGAAAACCAAGATCTAACTTTTAGATAAAACTAATCTTATTTGGCTTATAAATTTTCTTAGAAGTTAGTTTCAAAAGAAGAGTTCGAAAAATGTCTAAAGTAATGGTAGTATCAATTGGTATAAGATTATGGCTTTCCAAGGGGAATTATTTGAAATGAATAATCGTTTGGATGTGTATGATCTGGTATGTTTGTTTAAAAAAATCACCCACTGTGAAGGCTTTAGCTCAAATAGGTTTCTTCCACAGGAGGGTACATTAAAAACATAAATAATTTAAGTTTTCTTGGATTGAATTTTTAAAATTAGGTATTGCCTACTTTTTAACTTTCTTCCTTTATACCAGGAGTAGGTAATCTAGAATAAATCATTTTTACCATTCATAAAGCATTATTAGGATATTTACAGAAGTCTAGTCTTTCTATCAGATAAAATTGTTTACATTTCCCATTTCCCCTTCTAAATCTAATCTATATATAGCAATATAGATAAAACTATCTAAAATTAAGCATATTGCTAGCCAAATTTAGATAAATATTTATCTTTAACTTTCAAATATTTAACTTCAGAACAAGTCGTATGTTTTAAACAGCAGATTAATTTCCCTATTTATGTTTTCTTAAGACTATTGTCAAATTTAGTGTCTTTTACTTTAACATAAACTGATTTTGAGAAAAGCAGACTTGATGCTTGACGTGTTGTAAATCAGGTATCTGAAAATATATATATATATGGGTGTCATACTTTATTAAAAGTATTCATTGAAGCCATCGTCCTCTACAGTTTTTCAAAATAAAACTTTCTTAACTAAACCATCTTGTTTATATTTTCTATGACAAATCGAATTATGATCTGACCAGCTTACTGTGAGGGAATTTTTAGCAGCTGTCAGAGGCAGCACCTTTCCATCTGAAATATTTAATGTGTCGCGTGTTCTGTTCTCCAGAGAGATGGTCAATGCATGGTTTGCTGACAGAGTTCACACCATCCCTGTCTGCAAGGAAGGCATCAGAGGCCACCCAGAATCCTGCTCTTCCCCCTTTCAGCAGACTTACCGCGCAGATAGCAGCGCCCCTGGGACACCAACCAGGAAAATCTCTGCCTCCTAATTTGACTGGCCTCTTAGACCCTTTGTTGTCAAGGATTCTGAGGGAACTGTGAGCTTCCTCTCTGACTCAGAAAAGAAGGAACAGATGCCTCTAACCCCTCCAAGGTT
>NW_025798025.1:0-1117 GCF_021613505.1 Equus quagga | reverse complement strand
CTGACTCTAAAGACCCCCTCGGAGTTAATTAAGCAACAGCCAAGGTTGCGTTGCGGGGTGGCTGCGGCGTTTCAAAGTAATGGGAATCCGAAAAGGCTTTTAAGAATTGATTTCAGTTTCGATTTAAACAAGATTCGCATAAAGAGAACGAGCCAGCCAGGAGTCGAACCTAGAATCTTCTGATCCGTAGTCAGACGCGTTATCCATTGCGCCACTGGCCCGTGGCGGCCAGGGTTTCTCAAACATAACTTTTAAAAAGGGGGCTTTAGAAGTCGTTGGTTCAGGTGTGAGGATAGAGATGAGCAGCACAAAACTGCTAACTCTAATAGAGTCCTGAACTTTCTAATTAGTTTACACAGTACGCTTTTGCTTTAAATTTCTACACTTAAGAAATAAATTTAATCTTTAGAGCGTTACGTATATGATAGAAGGAATGTCATTCCTTTAAAGCAAGTTTCTGTCTGTGTATGTGTGTCTTTTTATCCGTGTACTTGTGAGCTCTTCACTAATTTTCGCAGTCTGTTTACCCGCCACGCTTCCACTTTCATGATATTTTCTTGTGCACTTATCTTGGGCCCCGATGATGCGTGCAGGGACTAGTAATGAATACTCTGTATTATTTTCAGTTAAATACCATGAAAGAAAATACATTTATTTGCTTTGGAAATGCATTGGGCTGTAAGAATCACACCTTTTCCTCTGACTGTTAAAAGGGTAATAACTCACCAAGAGGGAGAGTCATGGCAAAATTGTGTGATAAATCACGCAGCAGATAAAAGCATACAAAAACACACAGTGAACTAGGCAAAAAGAGGCAAGAATTCAACAAAGGCACTCACATTCTAGAAATCACATTTGACATAGAATGCTGGAATCTAGGAACTGATTTATTAACCAAATACATTTAAAACAGACGTCTTTAGACAATTTGGTTGCTTATTTATTTATTTTAGTTTTCAAAGTAGGCAAAATAGACACCTCGAAATGTGAAGCTGATTGAAGAGAAGGATCTTGGATGTCGAGGAAGAGAGAGGTGGTAGAGTAATGTTCTTAACAGCGCAAAGTTGGAAGCCAGAAGGCAGAGGTTTCTTATCCTGATTTTGCCATCTTTTGCCTG
>NW_025798024.1:0-1160 GCF_021613505.1 Equus quagga | reverse complement strand
CTCTCTGAAGCTGGGGCTGCATCTCAACTGAGGCTCGACTGTGGGAGTATCTGCTCCCAAGCTCACTCACGTGGGTATCGTCAGGATCCAGTCTGGACTTAGAGCCTGACTTCCTGTCTGTCTGTTGGCCCAGGCACTCCTTCAGTTCTCTCCTCTGGGGGCCTCTACATAGGGCAGCTCAAAACATGGGTGCTTGCTTCCCCAGATCCAGAGACACGACGGAGAGAGAGAGAGAAGCTAACCAAGCAGGGCCTCCCTGGGTACAGCGGCCAGTAGAGTGGGGTTTGCATCCCCAGTGGACAGGTGAGGGAACTGGGCTCAGCAGTCACACGGCAGTGAGGGGCTGGCCCAGACCTCCCAATTCTGCGGCTCCTTCTGCTTCCTGGCACTGCCATTGTTTGTAGGCTCTGTCCGGGCTGTGGTGGGCCTGTCCCAGTCTTTACATCCCCGTCAGAGTCAAGGAGGGCCCAGAAGGCAGGTACCAAAGCACCTCTGAGATGGGCAGCAGAGAGCTGGGCTGGGATCAAAGGGGCACAGGCCAGGAGACAGGCCAGGGACAGGCTAGGGGACAGGCGATACAGGGCAGGAGACAGGTGATTAGGACAGGATGTGCCTGGTGTCGGGGAGAGAGGCCAGGAGGGAGGCTAAGTTCTCCCAGAGCAACTATGCAGGTGCCTCCTGGGCCCCTGGCATCTGTGCACAGGGCTCCATGTCCCCTGGTGGGGAGGCTGAGCCAGCCGAGGGCAGAGGAAGAGGCAGAAGACTGGGCAAAGCCCGGTGCCTTTGGACCAGGCTGACTTGGCTTTAACCTCAGCTCTGCTGCTTACTGGCCATGAGAGATCTTGGTGCCTCAATTTCCCCTCTGGAGCATGGGGGAGCCATAGGCCCATCTCCTGAGGCTCCTGACGAATCAAGGTTTGCCCACAAGCCCCCAGCTCACACTAACAGTAGTTAGTGGATGACTCCTACCCCGTTCTCAGGGCCTGGCCACACGACATGGTGACCCCACTGCTGCCAGCTGCTCTGAGCTGGGCCAGGCTCTCAGGTTATGTCACTAGGTGCCCTCCTCACCCAGCTGCTCTGCCACAGCAGGCCTGCTTCCTCCAGCCTCCTGTACCCACCAGGGCCTTTCCCAGATGAAGGAGGTGGAGAGTGACTGG
>NW_025798023.1:0-1658 GCF_021613505.1 Equus quagga | reverse complement strand
CTCAGAGTCAAGGAGGGCCCAGAAGGCAGGTACCAAAGCACCTCTAAAATGGGCAGCAGGGAGCTGGGCTGGGGTCAAAGGGGCACAGGCCTGGAGACAGGCCAGGGAATAGAAGATGGGACAGGCCAGGGACAAATCAGGAAAGAGGCCAGGGACAGGCTAGGGGACAGGCGATACAGGGTGGGAGACAGGTGAGGAGGACAGGATGTGCCTGGTATCAGGGAGAGAGGCCAGGAGGGAGGCTAAGGTCTCTCAGAGCAACTATGCAGGTGCCTCCTGGGTCCCTGGCATCTGGCGCCATGGGAGGTTCCTGTCCGGCAAGCAGGCACAAGCGGGTAGAGTGGGAGTGTTAACGCCAGGGGCACAGATGTTAGCTCAGGGACCTTTGCACACACTGAGTTCTCTCCAGAGAACACCACTAACTTTCCTCTTCCTCATTTGTTCCTGCTCTTCCTCACATCCTGGCTTGGTGGCGATTCCTGCTCACCTCGTTCCAATCTCTCAGAGTGGCTCTCGGCCCTATAGCGCTCCCCACAGGGGAACTTGGGATTGATTTGTGTGACTGGCTGATTGATCTCCACCTCTCCCAGCAGATGGTAAAGTCCACCAGGACACAGACTGTGGACGTGTGCTTTTGTTCACCCAGGAATCCCCAGCCCCAGAGCGGGGCCTGCATCGATCAGCGCCTCAGTACTGGGTGAAAGAAGGAATGATTTCTTACAGTGTTAATCAGACGAGCAGGACTTCCTGTAGGACCGAACATCCCCCTTCTGGTACCCATGGCCTTTAGGCTGACTGTGTACACACCTGGGCTTTACTAAACAAATTTGCCTGGATCCAGTGGGTAGTCCTGTCTATGTTAGGTCAACCATCTCAATAGTGAGAGTGAGGCGAGGCACAGACGTATTAGAACTGCATGCAGCTGAGGACACTTACTTTTCTACAGTGTCAGTAAAGTGACACAGTGACTGCTGTATACATACATCATTGTCGGCCAATTTCTAAATATATGTGTATAGGTCACTCGATCTTTCATTTTAAAATTCATTCATCATAATTAAGAAAATTATATATACTGAAAAACAAGAAGTAAAAATGAGTGCCAACATTTTATTGTCTTTCCTTTTGCTGATTTTAAAATCAGTTTGGGGGGCTGGCCCCGTGGCTGAGTGGTTAAGTTCGCGCGCTCCGCTGCAGGCGGCCCAGTGTTTCGTTGGTTCAAATCCTGGGCGCGGACATGGCACTGCTCATCAAGCCATGCTGAGGCGGTGTCCCACATGCCACAACTAGAAGGACCCACAATGAAGAATATACAACTATGTACTGGGGGGCTTTGAGGATAAAAAGGAAAAAAAAATAAAATCTTTAAAATCGGTTTGGAATTAGGTTCATGAGTGTTTTGCAGTCTGCTCACTGGTAAGTGTCCCCACATCACGATACCGTTTTAAATGGCTGTGTGACATCATTGGGTATGAAGGCACCACGGTTTACAATCCCCTAGTTTTGGACCTTTAGGTTTTTCCTATTTTCAGCTGCGATGAAAAGTATTGCGTGGTATATTTTTGTGTAAGTCTTTTCTTCTTGATAGGATGATTTCCTCGGGAAAGAGATCTGAGGAGTTGCACAAAAGGCATAATTCTATGGCTTTCACTCTACCT
>NW_025798022.1:0-1658 GCF_021613505.1 Equus quagga | reverse complement strand
AGGTAGAGTGAAAGCCATAGAATTATGCCTTTTGTGCAACTCCTCAGATCTCTTTCCCGAGGAAATCATCCTATCAAGAAGAAAAGACTTACACAAAAATATACCACGCAATACTTTTCATCGCAGCTGAAAATAGGAAAAACCTAAAGGTCCAAAACTAGGGGATTGTAAACCGTGGTGCCTTCATACCCAATGATGTCACACAGCCATTTAAAACGGTATCGTGATGTGGGGACACTTACCAGTGAGCAGACTGCAAAACACTCATGAACCTAATTCCAAACCGATTTTAAAGATTTTATTTTTTTTTCCTTTTTATCCTCAAAGCCCCCCAGTACATAGTTGTATATTCTTCATTGTGGGTCCTTCTAGTTGTGGCATGTGGGACACCGCCTCAGCATGGCTTGATGAGCAGTGCCATGTCCGCGCCCAGGATTTGAACCAACGAAACACTGGGCCGCCTGCAGCGGAGCGCGCGAACTTAACCACTCAGCCACGGGGCCAGCCCCCCAAACTGATTTTAAAATCAGCAAAAGGAAAGACAATAAAATGTTGGCACTCATTTTTACTTCTTGTTTTTCAGTATATATAATTTTCTTAATTATGATGAATGAATTTTAAAATGAAAGATCGAGTGACCTATACACATATATTTAGAAATTGGCCGACAATGATGTATGTATACAGCAGTCACTGTGTCACTTTACTGACACTGTAGAAAAGTAAGTGTCCTCAGCTGCATGCAGTTCTAATACGTCTGTGCCTCGCCTCACTCTCACTATTGAGATGGTTGACCTAACATAGACAGGACTACCCACTGGATCCAGGCAAATTTGTTTAGTAAAGCCCAGGTGTGTACACAGTCAGCCTAAAGGCCATGGGTACCAGAAGGGGGATGTTCGGTCCTACAGGAAGTCCTGCTCGTCTGATTAACACTGTAAGAAATCATTCCTTCTTTCACCCAGTACTGAGGCGCTGATCGATGCAGGCCCCGCTCTGGGGCTGGGGATTCCTGGGTGAACAAAAGCACACGTCCACAGTCTGTGTCCTGGTGGACTTTACCATCTGCTGGGAGAGGTGGAGATCAATCAGCCAGTCACACAAATCAATCCCAAGTTCCCCTGTGGGGAGCGCTATAGGGCCGAGAGCCACTCTGAGAGATTGGAACGAGGTGAGCAGGAATCGCCACCAAGCCAGGATGTGAGGAAGAGCAGGAACAAATGAGGAAGAGGAAAGTTAGTGGTGTTCTCTGGAGAGAACTCAGTGTGTGCAAAGGTCCCTGAGCTAACATCTGTGCCCCTGGCGTTAACACTCCCACTCTACCCGCTTGTGCCTGCTTGCCGGACAGGAACCTCCCATGGCGCCAGATGCCAGGGACCCAGGAGGCACCTGCATAGTTGCTCTGAGAGACCTTAGCCTCCCTCCTGGCCTCTCTCCCTGATACCAGGCACATCCTGTCCTCCTCACCTGTCTCCCACCCTGTATCGCCTGTCCCCTAGCCTGTCCCTGGCCTCTTTCCTGATTTGTCCCTGGCCTGTCCCATCTTCTATTCCCTGGCCTGTCTCCAGGCCTGTGCCCCTTTGACCCCAGCCCAGCTCCCTGCTGCCCATTTTAGAGGTGCTTTGGTACCTGCCTTCTGGGCCCTCCTTGACTCTGAG
>NW_025798021.1:0-2617 GCF_021613505.1 Equus quagga | reverse complement strand
TTCTGGAAAGGGCACAACTATGGAGAGAGTAAAAGATCAGCAGCTGTCGGTGGTTCGGGGGAGAGAGGAAAGCCACGGTGGAGCACGGGATTCTAGGGGGGCAAAACTGTTCTGTATGACACTGTCTCGGTGGAGAAACAACACCACGCATTTGTCACAACTCATAGAACTGTGTAACACAAAGAGGGAAGCTCGATGTAAACTACGGGCTTTAGTTGTTAATAACATACCTCCATTCATCCATAAATGTTAACAAAGGAGCCACACTATCACAAGATGTTAAAAATAGAGGAAACTTGAGGCGGGGGGAGAGAATATATGGGAACTCTGTACTATCTGCTCAATTTTTCTATAAAACCTAAAACTGCTCTCAAATATGAAGTCTATTGAGTATTTAAAATAGTAAATGAGATAATATTGGAGGAAAAACATACAGCACAGAAATCAATTCTAGTTTATCCACTTTTACTCTTAGTTTGCTGAAATTATTTTTTATCAGGATCGATTATTTTTTATATAAATCACTTGATCTCAGGTGCATATCATACTTTACTGACTATACATTCTACTGGTGTAAACTTGAAGGATTATTAGTTCTACCAAGTCACTTTTCTGGGGTCAAATTATGCATATCAAAGTGCTTTCAAATATATTTTTCTTCCATTAATTTATGTCAGTGATACATTTTACCGTGAGCAGTTTTAACCACTATCAATTTTATTTTATGTGGATTATTTTTACTAGCATAGTCACCATGAGGGTCAAAAATCAGGTCAACGAATTCTACTCTTTGATTTACAGAGATAATTTTGACTCAGCTTTTTAGGAACATGCTGCTTGCTTAAAAGTCTTCACGACCCCTACCCCTACCCGACTCCATTTATGAAATAGAAAAGGATTTGCTCAGATCTACTCACAAGGTACAAGCAGATGAAAGCCTACACAGTGGTTCCAATAATTCTGCTGGGAACTAAAAGCAGAGGTCCCACTCATATATGGTGGTTTGGAACCAAGACTTTGTTTTCTCTGTGAATGAACAAAACTAAGAAAAGAGGGGCTGTGGTTGGCAAACAAATGCTCTGCGCTTCTGAAAATAACCCTGTCTCCTCCTCTTCATCTTGGAGTTCTGGTAGAGAAAGAGCACTGGTGGTTTCCACGGTTTTCATGCTCCCTTTGCTTAAAAACAGAGACAGTTTTAATCAGGGCAACAATTCACCCAGCTGAAAGACTAGAGTTCCTAACCTCTCTTGCATCTAAGAATGACCAGACGAAGTTCAGGCCAGTGACGTGTGACCAGTCCCATGGTATGGGACTTTGGGGAGGCTGGTCAGATGGAATCCACACAGCTGGCAGGGCCCCCTTTGCCCTCATTCTTTTCTCCTGCTGCCATCTGAAATGCAGATGTGGTGGCTGGTCCAGGCCAGAGCTCCAGCAGCCATCCTGGACCAGGGACAGCCTTGATGATGGAAACCACATACCAAGATGCTGGAGCAGAAGGACAGATGGTCTGTCATCTTCCGCGATGAGCAGTCCAGGATTAGCATGGACTGCCCACCTCTAGGGTTCGTTTTTATGAGAAAGATATAAGTCTCTCTTGTTTACGCCACCATTATTTGGCATTTTCTAATATACATAGCCAAATCTAATCCTAACCAAATTATGAGCTTTGCCATTGAATCACTATGTGACCTTGGACAAGACAGATCCCTTCTCTGGGACATGGCCCCTTGTGCACAGTGGCTGAGGCCGATGTGGAAGTGGCTTGTATGACTCTGAGATCTGGTGCTTTTGCCTGGCTGACATCCATGCCCTCTTCTCTTGGGAAAAGCACATGAGTTTTTCTTTGGGGAACTGCCCCTTCCCTACCCTGAGTCCTAGTGGTTAAGTAAGACTGACACCACTTCCCGGGTCTCGTGGTGAACATGCGACCAAGCCCCCAGCAGCTGTGGGGCTCACAGAGCTGGTTGCAGGAGACGAACCTTGTGTGCAGAGCCACTGGTACATTGCACCTGTGCACACAGCAATGTGAGTGCTCACGTATATGCACTCTTCTTGGGCCTCCCACAGGGCCCCTCGTGTGCACCTGGCCATGGACACTGTGATGCATGGGGTCCCCCAGGGCCCACCTGGGTTGGTCCCTCGCACTGCCTTGTAAGCCTGAAGGTCCTGCTCCTTTGCTCATCTGGGACTTGGAAAGCCACTGCCTTGAGGTCACCCAAATAGAGGTGCCGGTTTTGTTTCTTGGTGCTCCTGCCTGGGCTGCAGTGCTGGTTCTGGCCACCAGGGGGCAGGCAGCCTCCAGAGTCAGCGGGGGCCACGCAGCTTTCTTTGCTGGAGCAGTTGGAGCAGGAAGGGTCATGCAGAGGTCGTCCTGGCTGCCCCCTCCTCAGAACCAACTTGTGCCTCCTGTTACTAGCGTCCATCTCCACAGACTGAGCTGATCAGAGTCAGGAAAAGGGGCTCTAAGACCCTCCCGTGTATTCACTCACCAGCTGTGCGCTGAGCACTCACCTGAGCCAGATGCCCTGGCGGGCCAAGTGCGGTGCTGAAAATGACTGAGTGGCCCCTGCCTGCTAGGAGCTCACAGTCTGGAGGGGAGGTGGACGAAAGCAGGAAA
>NW_025798020.1:0-5125 GCF_021613505.1 Equus quagga | reverse complement strand
TTTACAAAGTAGATTTTTATACTATACTATATTATATACTATATGTCGTATATATATAATCCCTAATCATGATGACTGCAGTGTTCCAGTGCTTGGCACATACAGGCTTGTAGTAAATATTTATTCAATGAATGAATAAATGAGGGAAGGACTCAAGTCCATCCTCTTTCTACAATGCCAAGCTGCCTCTTTGGCTACCTGATGAATGAAATATGGGACTTAAGAAGCAAATCAAGGAAAATGTATAAAAAGCATAAAGACAGAGTAAAACTTCTTTCCCCTTTCAAAACCTCTATGGGGAGCCATGGACCTATATAATATAGGATAGCAAACAGCTTGCACCAAACCAGGTACCAATTTGTGGGCTGACGATTGTTCAGAAAGCGCCTTGGTCTTCACTTTGTGACTCTCTGTCCATAGACTCTTGATTTTCAGACAGATCTCCAAAAGTTTCCTACCAGTTCTTTCCGTTTCCTTGTCTGCATCCTTTCCTTCCTGGTGAAGCTGGACGAGCAGTCTGTTCACCTCCAAGCCTGGGGGATCCTGGGAGGGAAGGTGGACGGCAGGCTGGAGGAGTGTGACCTGCTGTTTTGCCAGATGCCTGTTGTCATCAACAGGCCAACAACTAGACAGAGAGCCCGTCTGGATTATTTCCAATCGCTCCTCTGCGTGGCCCACTCTGTATCAGTGGAGAACTTCCCTTGTGAGAGAGCCCTGGGCGTATTGGGCAGGCAGCTCTGAGTGTCAAAAATGCCGTTTTGATGTAAGAGCCCCCCCTCTGGCGTGTCTACCATGGGCTCTTAGTTCTACCTGCGGGCTAAAGAGAAGGAGTGGAATCCTCACTATGGAGGGAGGCTTGTTTGACAATTGGAGAATACTGTCGCAACCTTCCTAATGTCTTCTCTTGGCAAAATGTCACACTTCACTCCTCTAAGCGAGCTTTAATCAAAGTCTTTCTTGAAAGTGGCTCCCAGAACAAAGTTCTAAATTCCAGTTGGTCATTTCCTTGCAAATAAACAAGACCCATTGAGAAGTTATTTGTAACTCAGTCAGACAATGGCCGGATGTTCTAAATAGCAGAATTAGTGACTATTTGGTCCGGATCTTTCCCTGGGGTTATTTGGAGCCTATACTGCTAAAGTCGAGAAAAGCACGGCTGTGCGATTCCCAGTGACCCTCTCTCAATCCTGATCTTGTAGTGTCTGGGATGGCCAATGGTCCTTGTTTGAAACTCCAAGGCTTGTGGCCAGGCATTATTGCATGTTGCAGAAACCCTATTGCTGGGAAGCCGATTGGACAGCTTGTGTGCAATGTTCACAACATCCGCAGCAGCCTATTTAGGACTGAGGTACTGACAAGATAGAGGAGAAGCAGAGTCCAGGCCAGTGTTGGGCAAACTGCTGTCCTTGGATTTACTCTCAGGGGTCTGAGAGTTCACAACAAGAATGTAAAACATTTGCATTTTCGTTTAGGTGATCATCTAAATAAGCACGGCCGCATTTTGCATCTTCTTGATGACAACTTTATAACAAAGTATCGCCACGCTAGTTCAGCGCTGGAATTTGCTTTTATGTTTCTGATGGCAAAGCTCCACATATTTACCTAAAGTGGTAGCATTTACATTTTAATATTCTGGCAAGTGTGTCTGGCATTTAGTGTATACTAATGTCAAAATTATAATATTATCTCAGAAACTGACTTTTTGTTTATGATGAAATATTTTATCAGGGATTAAGAGAAAATCTCCTCTTTGCAGAGATAATTCATAATTGAAGCGATATTCACAGAAAAAGTCCTATACTTTTAAGGTGATTTAATCTATTAAATACCATCATAAATATATCATAAAATGATACACTGCAAGAGAGGAACACACAAATTTATCATGGGCTAATGGTAGAGGCATAATTAATATGTTTTTAAAAAAGAATTAATACATTAATGATGCATTTACACCAAATGAAGCTCAAATAGTGACTTGGCATAAAGTATAAATGAGCATTTTATAGTAGCCAGAACAGAAAAATGGTGAGAAAATTAAGTAACCGCATGGCCCTATGATAATATGAGCACAAACAGTTCAAATGAGCACTGAATAGTAGTAAATCTCTGCTCAGTTTTGCCAGTGGCTGTATCACACAGCTTCTGTCCTCCATGAGTCAACTGTGAACAGTTAACTAACAGGAAGTAGGTGTTAAACAGTCAGTGAAGAACTTGTAATGACATTTTTTCCAATGCCGTATTTTGGGGTGTGTTATGACATTGATCAATCCATAAAAATAATACATGAGTTGTCAAAAAGAGTATTCTTGTTCAAGGAGAAAAATAATAAAAGTTGTGATGACAGTGACTCAAATGATGGTTCACCAAGAAGAAAATCAAATCAGGCCAACTGTAAGTGAAAATGCAGATAACTTTGATTATTTTGTAGATTTATTTTTTTAACAAACTATTACTCCTGTGGTTCAATTTTCTGGCTTATCCTCAGCCCTCTGAGGATTGTTGTATTGACACACATGTGTCCAGTGGATCTCTATCCCATTTCCCACGTTGTTTTCTTGTTAGCATATCATTTCCTAAAGGTGCCCACTTGTTTACTTGTTTACTGGTTGTCCCAATCCCCCAGTGCAAGCCAGGAGAGGGCAGGAACCTTGTCCATTCTTGTACAAGGCTGAGCCCTCAGGACATAGAGTACACAGTAAATAATAAATGCTTGTTGAGTGAAATTTAATTTGTAAACTTATTTTGCTTCTTAGGGTTGTATGAGGGACATTCACATAGGGCTTTTTGTGGGTACACATTTGAGTAATAAGATAAAAACAAGTTAAGCCTTTCATACCAACACTTGTACATGAATGTCCATAGCAGCATTATCCATAATAGGCAAAAAGAGCAAACAAACCAGATGTACACCATCTGATGCATGGATAAACAAGAAGTGGTATATCTGTACAGTGGAAGATCATCAGCCACAAAAAGTGATGAGAGGGCCATCATGGAAGGTGGTAGAGGAGGAAGCTCCAGGAGTCTGTCCCTCCACCTGAACAACCAGGGAACTGGCAGGAACCATCTGAAGTCACTATTGTGGAGCTCTGGAGTCCAATCCAACACTTGCAGCATGCAGCAGAGAGCTTGAGGAGGAGGCTGACAAATTTTGGTGAATTGGAGCAAATTTCTCCTTGTATAGCTGCAATCCCCCAACCTCCATCCCTGTGACAGGCAGCCTTAGGAATGGTGATCCATGTACCTGGTGTGACTTGCTGGAGCCAGAATGGGCACTAAGGACCTTGTCCTCTGAATAGTGGGTCGCGTGTTCTGAGTGCTGACTGCCCGATCACTGCTTTTGATTACTGAAGGGCCAGCACAGAGGTTGGCAGCCATTGTTTCAACCCCATAGCTGACATGTTGTCCAGGGGATTTAAAGAGCAGTACCTTCTGCCTTTCATGAGCCAAATATTTAAGAATCTTTGTCAGGTCACTGGCTGACTGCAGAGACAGTGGAACAGAAACTTCAGTGACCACACACAATAAGGAATGCACACTTTGCAAAAGTAGTTTGTAAAAGTCATAAGTGGAAGGCTCCAGTTCTCAGAATGTAAGACTCAGAAATCCCTGAGGAGTGGGAGAGTTAGATTTACAGTTACTACAGCACAGTACTTAAAATGTCCAGTCCTCAATGGAGAATTACAACATGTACAGAGAAATAGGAATGTATGACCCATTCACAGGAAAAAACGAATTTGACAGAATTCATTTCCGAGAAACTCCAGATATTGGAATTACTAGTCAAAGATGTTAAATCAACTGTCTTAAGTCTGTTCAGTGAGGTAAAGGATGGACAAAGAATTGAAAGAAATCAGGAAAATGATATATTAACAAAGTGAGAATATTAATAAAGAGATAGAAATTATAAAAAGATAATGAAACTGAAATTCTAGAGCTAAAATGTATAATAAGTGAAATGAAAAACTCATTTGAGGGGTCAATAGCAGATTCGAGCAGACAGAATAAAGGATCAGTGAACTTGAAGACAGGATAATTGAAATTATTCAGTCTGAGGAACAGAAGGAAAAAAGAATGAGGAAAAGTGAGCAGAGCCTAAGAGACCTGTGGGACACCATTCAAGTGGATCAGTATACATTATTAGCATTTCAGAAGGAGAAGAGAGAGAGAGAAATGGGCAGAAAGAATATTTGAAGAATAATGGCTGAACACTTTCCAAATTTGATGAAAGTCATCTATAGATCCAAAAAGCTCAACAAATTCCAACTAGTATAAATTCAAAGAGCTCCACACTTAGACACATTATAATCAAACTGTCAAAAGCCAAGGACGGAGAGGGAATCTTGCAGGCAGGAAGACAGAAGTGATTCATCACATACAAGGGCTCCTCAACAAGACTAACAGCTGATTTCTCACGAGAAATCATGGAGGCCAGAAGGCAGTGGGATCATGTATTTAAAATGCTGAAAGAAAAAACTCAAGCAAGAATTCTCTATCTAGCAAAACTATGTTTCAAAAATGAAGGAGAAATTAAGACATTTCCAGATAAACAAAAGCTGAGGAAGTTTTTGCCAGTAGACTTGCTCTACAAGAGATTCTAAAGGGTGTCCTTCAGATTGAAATGAGAGAACACTAGATGGAAGCCATACGAAGAAATAAAGATTTCTGGTAAAGGTCACTACGTGAGTTAATATAACAACCAATAGTAGTGTATTTTTGGTTTGTAGCTCTTTTTTTTTCCTACTTGGTTTAAAAGGCAAATACATGAAAAATAATCATAAATCTATGTAGATGGGCACACAATGTAAAAGGTGTAATTTGTGATGACAACAACATAAAGGTTGGGGGGGGGGGAACGGAATGAGCTGTACAGGAGGAGAGTTTTGTATGCTATTGAAACTAAGTTGGTATCAATTCAAAGCAGATTGTTACAAGTTTAGGATGCCCAGCCCTTTGAGCAGCTCCAGGCTCTGGTTGTGGATGACAGGCAACACAGACTTGTACATGATCACCATGTCACACAGGCTCACTCTGAGGTAGCCTGCAGGTGGAGGGAGCTGGGGCTCACTCAAGGGCCTTCATGTTCTAGCCCCACATACCCCTCCCTGCAGTCCACCCTTTA
>NW_025798019.1:0-4090 GCF_021613505.1 Equus quagga | reverse complement strand
TTCTGGAAAGGGCACAACTATGGAGAGAGTAAAAGATCAGCAGCTGTGGGTGGTTTGTCGGGGGGGGGGCGGAGAGGAAAGCCGCGGTGGAGCACGGGATTCTAGGGGGGGAAAGCTGTTCTGTATGACATTGTCATGGTGGAGAAACAACACCACGCATTTGTCACAACTCATAGAACTGTGTAACACAAAGAGGGAAGCTCGGTGTAAACTACGGGCTTTAGTTGTTAATAACATACCTCCATCGGTCCATAAATGTTAACAAAGGAGCCACACTATCGCAAGATGTTAAAAATAGAGGAAACTTGAGGCGGGGGTAGAGGATATATGGGAACTCTGTACTATCTGCTCAATTTTTCTATAAAACCTAAAACCACTCTAAAATATGAAGTTTATTAAGCATTCAAAAAGTAAATGAGATAATATTGGAGAAAAAAACATACAGCACAGAAATCACTTCTAGTTTATCCACTTTTATTCTTAGTTTACTGAAATTGTTTTTATCAGGATCAATTATTTTTTATATAAATCACTTGATCTCAGATCCATATCATACTTTACTGACTATACATTCTACTGGTGTAAATTTGAAGGATTATTATTTCTACCAAGTCACTTTTCTGGGGTCAAATTATGCATATCAAAGTGTTTTCAAATATATTTTTTCTTCCATTAATTTATGTCGGTGATACATTTTACCATGAGCAGTTTTAACTACTATCAATTTTATTTTGTGTGGATTATTTTTACTAGCATAGTCACCATGATGATCAAAAATCGGGTCAATGCATTCTATGCTTTGATTTACAGAGATAATTTTGATTCAGCTTTTTAGGAACATGCTGCTTGCTTAAAAAAGTCTTCACGACCCCCACCCCTACCCCACCCCATTTATGAAATAGAAAAGGATTTGCTCAGATCTACTCACAAGGTACAAGCAGATGAAAGCCAACACAGTGGTTCTAATAATTCTGCTGGGAACTAAAAGCAGAGGTCCCACTCATATATGGTGGTTTGGAACCAAGACTTTGTTTTCTCTGTGAATGAACAAAACCAAGAAAAGAGGGGCTGCGGTTGGCAAACAAATGCTCTGCGCTTCTGGAAATAACCCTGTCTCCTCCTCTTCATCTTGGAGTTCTGGTAGAGAAAGAGCACTGGTGGTTTCCACGGTTTTCATTCTCCCTTTGCTTAAAAACAGACAGTTTTATTCAGGGCAACAATTCACCCAGCTGAAAGACTAGAGTTCCTAAACTCTCTTGCAGCTAAGAATGACCAGATGAAGTTCAGGCTAGTGATGTGTGACTAGTCCAAAGGTGTGGGACTTTGGGAAGGCTGGTTAGATGGAATCCACACAGCTGGGAGGGTCCCTTTTGCCCTCACTCTTTTCTCCTGCTGCCATCTGAAATGCAGATGTGGTGGCTGGTCCAGGCCAGAGCCCCAGCAGCCATCCTGGACCAGGGACAGTCTTGATGATGGAAATCACATGCCAAGATGCTGGAGCAGAAGGACAAATGATCTGTGATCTTCCGCGATGAGCAGTCCAGGATTACCATGGACTGCCTGCCTCTAGGGTTCATTTTTATGAGAAAGATGTAAGTCTCTCTTGTTTATGCCACCATTATTTGGTGTTTTCTAATATACATAGCCAAATCTAATCCTAACCAAAGTATGAGCTTTGCCACTGAATCACTATGTGACCTTGGACAAGACAGATCCCTTCTCTGGGACATGGCCCCTTGTGCACAGTGGCTGAGGCTGATGTGGAGGTGGCTTGTATGACTCTGAGATCTGGTGCTTTTGCCTGGCCAACATCCATGCCCTCTTCTCTTGGGAAAAGCACATGAGTTTTTCTTTGGGGAACTGCCCCTTCCCTACCCTGAGTCCTAGTGGTCAAGTGAGACTGATACCACTTCCCGGGTCTAGTGGTGAACATGCGACCCAGCCCCCAGCAGCTGCGGGGCTCACAGAGCTGGTTGCAGGAGATGAACCTCATGTGCAGAGCCACTGGTGCATTGCACATGTGCACACAGCAATGTGAGTGCTCACATGTATGCACTCTTCTTGGGTCTCTCACAGGGCCCCTCGTGTGCACCTGGCCATGGACACAAAGCCTAGCTGTGATGCATGGGGTCCCCCAGGGCCCGCCTGTGTTAGGAAGGCTTCTGCACCCATGCACCCCTAAGTCACTCCACGCCAACATCCCAGCCTGTTTTTATGGAGGCTGATTTTAGTGAGCATCTGCTTATGCAGCTTTGCATCCAATCTCTCATTGCACAATTTGGAAACTGAGGCCCAGAAAGAGGCAGGGACTGGCCCAGGGCACAGGTGGTTGACAGAGTCCAGAGGATAGGGAGGGCTTCAGTCCCCTAGGTTAGGGCTCAACCGCTCCCTAAAGAGTTTCTTTGGGAATGAGAGCCTCTAAGATCCTTGGGGGGACCTCTGCCCACCACCCCCTTTCCATATGGGGTCACTTTCCTCTCGCATCCCCACGTGTGCACAGGCACACTCACTCCCACTGACTTCTCGGTTGGGGACTATGGTGGTGTGGTCAGGGAAGGCGAAGTCACACGAGTGAGAGAAGAGGTTGGAGGCAGCTCTGTCACGGGGCAGTGGCATCCATTCCCCTAACTACCTGCCCGGGGCCCCAGAGACCGGCAGGGGAATCCCTAGCGTCCTAAAGGTAGTCTCTAGAGGACAGGACTGGGGTCCTGCAGTCCACGTCTGTGGGCACCTGGACTGTGACGAGCCACAGCCCCTGGTGTGGACAGTGGCTAAGGAGAGAAGGCCTCGGTTTTTTCCTGTGTAAGTCAGGGTGCTTGGAGTGGGTGCCCTGAGGGCTCCACATGTTCACAGAGTGTCTGTGGGCCTTGGTTCTCTGTCGGTGACCCCCTGTGCTCTGAGACCCCAGGAAAATGCTTTCCATTCCCAGAGGTCCTTTAGAGCAGAGAGGAGCTTGTGGGCTGGGGTGGATGAGGACTTGAGATTGGGAAGAACATGACAGAGCATCATACATGGAGTCCAGGGTCCAGGGACAAGACCAGCTCCTGTTGGACCCTCAGGGTCCTCATTTGGAAGTAGGGGCATCACTGTCCTGGCTGAGGTGACGATGCCTCACGACTGAAGAGGATACCCCCAGGGTGGACAGAAAGAGGGGAGCAAGGGAGGCTTCCAAGGTCCCTCGCACTGCCTTCGATGCCTGCAGGTCCTGCTCCTTTGCTCATCCAGGACTCAGAGAGCCACTGCCTTGAGGTCACCCAAATAGAGGTGCCGGTTTTGTTTCGTGGTGCTCCTGCCTGGGCTGCAGTGCTGGTTCTGGCCACCAGGGGGTAGGCAGCCTCCAGAGTCAGCAGGGGCCACAGGGCTTTCTTTGCTGGAGCAGTTGGAGCAGGAAGGGTCATGCAGAGGTCGTCCTGGCTGCCCCCTCCTCAGAATCAATGTGTGCCTCCTGTTACTAGCGTCCATCTCCACAGACCGAGCTGCTCAGAGTCAGGAAAGGGGGCTCTAAGACCCTTTCATTCACTCACCAGCTGTGCGCCAAGCACTCACCTGAGCCAGATGCCCTGGTGGGCCACATGCAGTGCTGAAAACGACTGAGTGGTCCCTGCCTGCCAGGAGCTCACAGTCTGGGGGGGGAGGTGGACGAAAGCAGGAAAACAACGCCAGGAGACAGAAAAGAGCAGGTGCTGTACCTAAAATAAAGCCAGGAGCTGTGAGGCACGGCTGGTGGTCACTGGACAGAGGGTCTGAAAGGCCTCCCTGAGGTGACATTTGCTGGGACCAGAATGATAAGCCTGCACAAGTCTGGGAACAGTGTGTCAGGAGAAGGCCCCACTGGTGCAGGGACTGGCGGGCTGAAGTGAGTCTGGCCAGAGGAGGTTAGAAAGGTGGCTGCGTGGCTGGGGGAGCCTGGGAGGAGAGAGAAGGGCAGGGAGGAGGAGGGCAGGACCAGATCCTGGGGCCTGGTAGACCGTGTTGGTTATCTGTTCCTCTCTGACAACACTGCCCCGCAAGTTAGCACCTTTATAAAATTACAAATATTGAATATCTCACAATTTGTGTGGGCCAGGAGTCTGGGCACAGCTTAGCTGGG
>NW_025798018.1:0-5112 GCF_021613505.1 Equus quagga | reverse complement strand
TTTACAAAGTAGATTTTTATACTATACTATATTATATACTATATGTCATATATATGTAATCCCTAATCATGACGACTGCAGTGTTCCAGTGCTTGGCACATATAGGCTTGTAGTAAATATTTATTCAATGAATGAATAAATGAGGGAAGGACTCAAGTCCATCCACTTTCTACAATGCCAAGCTGCCTCTTTGGCTACCTGATTAATGAAATATGGGACTTAGGAAGCGAACAAAGGAAAATGTATAAAAAGCATAAAGACAGAGTAAAACTTCTTTCCCCTTTCAAAACCTCTATGGGGAGCCATAGACCTATATAATATAGGATAGCAAACAGCTTGCACCAAACCAGGTACTGATTTGTGGGCTGACAATTGTTCAGAAACCGCCTTGGTCTTCACTTTGTGATTCTATATCCATAGACTCTTGCTTTTCAGACAGATCTCCAAAAGTTTCCTACCAGTTCTTTCCGTTTCCTTGTCTGCATCCTTTCCTTCCTGGGGAATCTGGACGAGCAGTCTGTTCACCTCCAAGCCTGGGGGATCCTGAGAGGGAAGGTGGACAGCAGGCTGGAGGAGTGTGACCTGCAGTTTCGCCAGATACCTGTTGTCTTCAACAGGCCAACAACTAGACAGAGAGCCCATCTGGATTATTTCCAATCGCTCCTCTGCGTGGCCCACTCTGTATCAGTGGAGAGCTTCCCCTTGTGTGAGAGCCCTGGGCGTATTGGGCAGGCAGCTCTGAGTGTCAAAAATGCCGTTTTGATGTAAGAGCTCCCCCTCTAGAGTGTCTACCATGGGCCCTAGTTCTACCTGTGGGCTAAAGAGAAGGAGTGAAATCCTCACTATGGAGGGAGGCTTGTTTGACAATTGGAGAATACTGTCGCAACCCTCCTAATGTCTTCTCTTGGCAAAATGTCACACTTCTCTCCTCTAAGCGAGCTTTAATCAAAATCTTTCTTGAAAGTGGCTCCCAGAACAAAGTTCTAAATTCCAGTTGGTCATTTCCTTGCAAATAAACAAGACCCATTGAGAAGTTATTTGTAACTTAGTCAGACAATGGCTGGATGTTCTAAATAGCAGAATTAGTAACTGTTTGGTCCAGATCTTTCCCTGGGGTTATTTGGAGCCTATACTGCTAAAGATGAGAAAAGCACGGCTGAGCGATTCCCAGTGGTCCTCTCTCAGTCCTGATCTTGTAGTGTCTGGGACGGCCAATGGTCCTCGTTTGAAACGCCAAGGCTTGTGGCCAGGCGGTATTGCATGTTGCAGAAACCCTATTGCTGGGAAGCCGATTGTACAGCTTGTGTGCGATGTTCACAACATCAGCAGCAGCCGGTTTAGGACTGTGGTACTGATGAGATAGAGGAGAAGCAGAGTCCAGGCCAGTGTTGGGCAAACTGCTGTCCTTGGATTTACTCTTAGGGGTCTGAGAGTTTGCGACAAGAATGTAAAATATTTGCATTTTCGTTTAGGTGATCATCTAAATAATCACGACTGCATTTTGCATCTTCTTGATGACGATTTTATAACAAAGTATCGCCACGCTAATTCAGCGCTGGAATTTGTTTTTATGTTTATGATGGCAAAGCTCCACATATTTACCTAAAAGTGATAGCATTTACATTTTAATATTCTGGTAAGCATTTCTGGCTGTCCTTGTTTTAGTGTATCCTAATGTCAAAATTACAATATTATCTCAGAAACTGACTTTTTGTTTATGATGAAATATTTTATCAGGGATTAAGAGAAAATCTCCTCTTTGCAGAGATAATTCATAACTGAAGCCATATTCACAGAAAAAGTCCTATACTTTTAAGGTTATTTAACCAATTAAATATCATCATAAATATATCATAAAATGATACACTGCAAGGGAGTAACACACTAATTTATCATGGGCTAATGGTAGAGGCAGAATTAATATGTTTTTTAAAAAGAATTAATACATTAATGATGCATTTATACCAAATGAAACCCAAATAGTGACTTGGCATAAAGTATAAATGAAAGTTTTATAGTAGCCAGAAAGAAAAATGGTGAGAAAATTAAGTAACCACATGGCCCTATGATAATATGAGCACAAACAGTTCAAATGAACACTCAATAGTAGTAAATCTCTGCTCAGTTTTGCCAGTGGCTGTATCACACAGCTTCTGTCCTCCATGTATCAACTGTGAACAGTTAACTAACAGGAAGTAGGTGTTAAATAGTCAGTGAAGAACTTTCAATGGCATTTTTTCCAATGCTGTATTTTGGGGTATGTCATCAAGTTGGTCAATCCGTAAAAATAATACATGAATTGTCAAAAAGAGTCTTCTTGTTCAAGGAGAAAAATAACAAAAGTTGTGATGACAGTGACTCAAATGATGGTTCACCAAGAAGAAAATCAAATCAGGCCAACTGTAAGTGAAAATGCAGATAACTTTGCTTGTTTTGTAGACTTATTTTTTTAACAAACTGTTACTCCTGTACAATTTTCTGGCTCATCTTCAGCCCTGTGAGGATCGTCATATCGACACACATGCATCCAGTTGATCTCTATCCCATTTCCCATGTTGTTTTCTTGTTAGCATACCATTTCCTAAAGGTGCCCATTTGTTTATTTGTTTACTGATTGTCCCAACCCCCCCCCCCCCCGCCCCGCCCAGTGCAAGCCAGGAGAGGGCAGGAACCTTGTCCATTCTTGTACAAGGCTGAACCCCCAGGACATAGAATACACAGTAAATAATAAATATTTGTTCAGTGAAATTTAATTTGTAAACTTATTTTGTATAAGGGACATTCACATAAGGCTTTTTGTGTGTACACATTTGAGTAATAAGATAACAACAAGTTAAGCCTTTCACACCAACACTTATACATGAATGTTCATAGTAGCATTATTCATAATAGCCAAAAAGAGCAAACAAACCAAATGTACACCATCTGATGCATGGCTAAACAAGAGCTGGTATATCTATGCAGTGGGACATCATCAGCCACAAAAAGTAATGAGAGGGATGTCATGGAAGGTGGTGGAGGAGGAAGCTCCAGGAGTCTGTCCCTCCACCTGAACAACCAGGGAACTGGCAGTAACTGTCTGAAGTCACTATTGTGGAGCTCTGGAGTCCAGTCCAACACTTGCAGCATGCAGCAGAGAGCTTGATGAGGAGGCTGGCAAATTTTGGTGAATTGGAGCAAATTTCTCATGGTGTAGCTACAATCCCCCAACCTCCATCCCTGTGACAGACAGCCTTAGGAATGGTGATCCATGTCCCTGGTGTAACTTGCTGGAGTTAGGATGGGGGATAAGAACCTTGTCCTCTGAATAGTGGGTCATGTGTTCTGAGTGCTGATTGCCTGATCACTGCTTTTTATTACTGAAGGGCCAGCACAGAGGTTGGCAGCCATTGTTTTAACCCCATGGCTGACATGCTGTCCAGGGATTTAAAGAGCAGTCCCTTCTGCCTTTTGTGAGCCAGATATTTAAGAATCTTTGTCAGGTCACTGGCTGACTGCAGAGACAGTGGAACAGAAACTTCAGTGACCATGCACAATAAGGAATGCACACTTTGCAAAAATAGTTTGTAAAAATCACAAATGGAAGGCTCCAGTTCTCAGAAAGTAAGACTCAGAAATCTCTGAGGAGTGGGAGAGTTAGATTTACAGTTACTACAGCACAATACTTAAAATGTCCAGTTCTCAACAGAGAATTACAACACATACAGAAGAACAGGAACATATGACCCATTCACAGTCTGAGAAAGCCCAGATATTGGAATTCTTAGTCAAAGCTATTAAATCAACTGTCTTAAGTCTGTTCAGTGAGGTAAAGGATGGACAAATAATTAAAGGAAATAAGGACAATGATATATTAACAAAGTGTGAATATTAATAAAGAGATAGAAATTATAAAAAGAGAACTAAACTGAAACTCTAGAGCTAAAATATTTAATAAGTGAAATGAAGAACTCATTTGAAGGGTCAACAGCAGATTTGAGCAGATAGAATAAAGGATCAGTGAACTTGAAGACAGGATAATTGAAATTATTCAGTCTGAGGAGCAGAAGGAAAAAAGAATGAGGAAAAGTGAGCAGAGCCTAGGAGACCTGTGGGACACCATTCAAGTGGATCAGTATACATTATTAGCATTTCAGAAGGAGAAGAGAGAGAAATAGGCAGAAAGAATATTTGAAGAATAATGGCTGAATGCTTTCCAAATTTGATGAAAGTCATGAATCTATAGATCCAAAAAGCTCAACAAACTCCAACTGCTGTAATTTCAGAGAGATTCACACCTAGACACATTATAAGCAAACTGTCAAAAGCCAAGGACAGAGAGAGAATCTTGCAGGCAGGAAGACAGGAGTGATTCATCACATACAAGGACTCCTCAACAAGACTAACAGTTGATTTCTCATGAGAAATCATGGAGGCCAGAAGGCAGTGGGGTCACGTATTTAAAATGCTGAAAGAAAAAACTCAAGCAAGAATTCTCTATCTAGCAAAACTATGTTTCAAAAAGGAAGGAGAAACCAAGACATTTCCAGATAAACAAAAGCTGAGGAAGTTTGTTGCCAGTATTCTTGTCCTATAGGAAGTGCCAAAGGGTGTCCTTCAGACTGAAATGAAGGAACATCAGATGGAAACCTGAAGCCATATGAAGAAATAAAGATTTCTGGTAAAGGTAACTACAAAGGTTAATATAATAGCTACTAGTAATATATGTTTAGTTTGTAGCTCTTCTTTTTATTTCCTATATGGTTTAAAAGGCAAATACATGAAAAATAATCATAAATCTATGTAGATGGGCACACGATGTAAAAGGTGTAATTTGTGATAACAACAACATAAAGGTGGGGGGGGGGATGGAATGAGCTGTATAGGAGGAGAGATTTATATGCTGTTGAAGCTAAGGGTATCAATTCAAAGCAGATTGTTATAAGTTTAGGATGCCCAGCCCTTTGAGCATCTCCAGGCTCTGGTCGTGGGTGACAGGCAACACTGACTTGTACATGATCACCATGTCACATAGGCTCACTCTGAGGTAGCCTGCAGGTGGAGGGAGCTGGTAGTCACTCAAGGACCTTCATGTTCTAGCCCCACATACCCCTCCCTGCAGTCCACCCTTTA
>NW_025798017.1:0-5112 GCF_021613505.1 Equus quagga | reverse complement strand
TAAAGGGTGGACTGCAGGGAGGGGTATGTGGGGCTAGAACATGAAGGTCCTTGAGTGACTACCAGCTCCCTCCACCTGCAGGCTACCTCAGAGTGAGCCTATGTGACATGGTGATCATGTACAAGTCAGTGTTGCCTGTCACCCACGACCAGAGCCTGGAGATGCTCAAAGGGCTGGGCATCCTAAACTTATAACAATCTGCTTTGAATTGATACCCTTAGCTTCAACAGCATATAAATCTCTCCTCCTATACAGCTCATTCCATCCCCCCCCCCACCTTTATGTTGTTGTTATCACAAATTACACCTTTTACATCGTGTGCCCATCTACATAGATTTATGATTATTTTTCATGTATTTGCCTTTTAAACCATATAGGAAATAAAAAGAAGAGCTACAAACTAAACATATATTACTAGTAGCTATTATATTAACCTTTGTAGTTACCTTTACCAGAAATCTTTATTTCTTCATATGGCTTCAGGTTTCCATCTGATGTTCCTTCATTTCAGTCTGAAGGACACCCTTTGGCACTTCCTATAGGACAAGAATACTGGCAACAAACTTCCTCAGCTTTTGTTTATCTGGAAATGTCTTGGTTTCTCCTTCCTTTTTGAAACATAGTTTTGCTAGATAGAGAATTCTTGCTTGAGTTTTTTCTTTCAGCATTTTAAATACGTGACCCCACTGCCTTCTGGCCTCCATGATTTCTCATGAGAAATCAACTGTTAGTCTTGTTGAGGAGTCCTTGTATGTGATGAATCACTCCTGTCTTCCTGCCTGCAAGATTCTCTCTCTGTCCTTGGCTTTTGACAGTTTGCTTATAATGTGTCTAGGTGTGAATCTCTCTGAAATTACAGCAGTTGGAGTTTGTTGAGCTTTTTGGATCTATAGATTCATGACTTTCATCAAATTTGGAAAGCATTCAGCCATTATTCTTCAAATATTCTTTCTGCCTATTTCTCTCTCTTCTCCTTCTGAAATGCTAATAATGTATACTGATCCACTTGAATGGTGTCCCACAGGTCTCCTAGGCTCTGCTCACTTTTCCTCATTCTTTTTTCCTTCTGCTCCTCAGACTGAATAATTTCAATTATCCTGTCTTCAAGTTCACTGATCCTTTATTCTATCTGCTCAAATCTGCTGTTGACCCTTCAAATGAGTTCTTCATTTCACTTATTAAATATTTTAGCTCTAGAGTTTCAGTTTAGTTCTCTTTTTATAATTTCTATCTCTTTATTAATATTCACACTTTGTTAATATATCATTGTCCTTATTTCCTTTAATTATTTGTCCATCCTTTACCTCACTGAACAGACTTAAGACAGTTGATTTAATAGCTTTGACTAAGAATTCCAATATCTGGGCTTTCTCAGACTGTGAATGGGTCATATGTTCCTGTTCTTCTGTATGTGTTGTAATTCTCTGTTGAGAACTGGACATTTTAAGTATTGTGCTGTAGTAACTGTAAATCTAACTCTCCCACTCCTCAGAGATTTCTGAGTCTTACTTTCTGAGAACTGGAGCCTTCCATTTGTGATTTTTACAAACTATTTTTGCAAAGTGTGCATTCCTTATTGTGCATGGTCACTGAAGTTTCTGTTCCACTGTCTCTGCAGTCAGCCAGTGACCTGACAAAGATTCTTAAATATCTGGCTCACAAAAGGCAGAAGGGACTGCTCTTTAAATCCCTGGACAGCATGTCAGCCATGGGGTTAAAACAATGGCTGCCAACCTCTGTGCTGGCCCTTCAGTAATAAAAAGCAGTGATCAGGCAATCAGCACTCAGAACACATGACCCACTATTCAGAGGACAAGGTTCTTATCCCCCATCCTAACTCCAGCAAGTTACACCAGGGACATGGATCACCATTCCTAAGGCTGTCTGTCACAGGGATGGAGGTTGGGGGATTGTAGCTACACCATGAGAAATTTGCTCCAATTCACCAAAATTTGCCAGCCTCCTCATCAAGCTCTCTGCTGCATGCTGCAAGTGTTGGACTGGACTCCAGAGCTCCACAATAGTGACTTCAGACAGTTACTGCCAGTTCCCTGGTTGTTCAGGTGGAGGGACAGACTCCTGGAGCTTCCTCCTCCACCACCTTCCATGACATCCCTCTCATTACTTTTTGTGGCTGATGATGTCCCACTGCATAGATATACCAGCTCTTGTTTAGCCATGCATCAGATGGTGTACATTTGGTTTGTTTGCTCTTTTTGGCTATTATGAATAATGCTACTATGAACATTCATGTATAAGTGTTGGTGTGAAAGGCTTAACTTGTTGTTATCTTATTACTCAAATGTGTACACACAAAAAGCCTTATGTGAATGTCCCTTATACAAAATAAGTTTACAAATTAAATTTCACTGAACAAATATTTATTATTTACTGTGTATTCTATGTCCTGGGGGTTCAGCCTTGTACAAGAATGGACAAGGTTCCTGCCCTCTCCTGGCTTGCACTGGGCGGGGCGGGGGGGGGGGGGGTTGGGACAATCAGTAAACAAATAAACAAATGGGCACCTTTAGGAAATGGTATGCTAACAAGAAAACAACATGGGAAATGGGATAGAGATCAACTGGATGCATGTGTGTCGATATGACGATCCTCACAGGGCTGAAGATGAGCCAGAAAATTGTACAGGAGTAACAGTTTGTTAAAAAAATAAGTCTACAAAACAAGCAAAGTTATCTGCATTTTCACTTACAGTTGGCCTGATTTGATTTTCTTCTTGGTGAACCATCATTTGAGTCACTGTCATCACAACTTTTGTTATTTTTCTCCTTGAACAAGAAGACTCTTTTTGACAATTCATGTATTATTTTTACGGATTGACCAACTTGATGACATACCCCAAAATACAGCATTGGAAAAAATGCCATTGAAAGTTCTTCACTGACTATTTAACACCTACTTCCTGTTAGTTAACTGTTCACAGTTGATACATGGAGGACAGAAGCTGTGTGATACAGCCACTGGCAAAACTGAGCAGAGATTTACTACTATTGAGTGTTCATTTGAACTGTTTGTGCTCATATTATCATAGGGCCATGTGGTTACTTAATTTTCTCACCATTTTTCTTTCTGGCTACTATAAAACTTTCATTTATACTTTATGCCAAGTCACTATTTGGGTTTCATTTGGTATAAATGCATCATTAATGTATTAATTCTTTTTAAAAAACATATTAATTCTGCCTCTACCATTAGCCCATGATAAATTAGTGTGTTACTCCCTTGCAGTGTATCATTTTATGATATATTTATGATGATATTTAATTGGTTAAATAACCTTAAAAGTATAGGACTTTTTCTGTGAATATGGCTTCAGTTATGAATTATCTCTGCAAAGAGGAGATTTTCTCTTAATCCCTGATAAAATATTTCATCATAAACAAAAAGTCAGTTTCTGAGATAATATTGTAATTTTGACATTAGGATACACTAAAACAAGGACAGCCAGAAATGCTTACCAGAATATTAAAATGTAAATGCTATCACTTTTAGGTAAATATGTGGAGCTTTGCCATCATAAACATAAAAACAAATTCCAGCGCTGAATTAGCGTGGCGATACTTTGTTATAAAATCGTCATCAAGAAGATGCAAAATGCAGTCGTGATTATTTAGATGATCACCTAAACGAAAATGCAAATATTTTACATTCTTGTCGCAAACTCTCAGACCCCTAAGAGTAAATCCAAGGACAGCAGTTTGCCCAACACTGGCCTGGACTCTGCTTCTCCTCTATCTCATCAGTACCACAGTCCTAAACCGGCTGCTGCTGATGTTGTGAACATCGCACACAAGCTGTACAATCGGCTTCCCAGCAATAGGGTTTCTGCAACATGCAATACCGCCTGGCCACAAGCCTTGGCGTTTCAAACGAGGACCATTGGCCGTCCCAGACACTACAAGATCAGGACTGAGAGAGGACCACTGGGAATCGCTCAGCCGTGCTTTTCTCATCTTTAGCAGTATAGGCTCCAAATAACCCCAGGGAAAGATCTGGACCAAACAGTTACTAATTCTGCTATTTAGAACATCCAGCCATTGTCTGACTAAGTTACAAATAACTTCTCAATGGGTCTTGTTTATTTGCAAGGAAATGACCAACTGGAATTTAGAACTTTGTTCTGGGAGCCACTTTCAAGAAAGATTTTGATTAAAGCTCGCTTAGAGGAGAGAAGTGTGACATTTTGCCAAGAGAAGACATTAGGAGGGTTGCGACAGTATTCTCCAATTGTCAAACAAGCCTCCCTCCATAGTGAGGATTTCACTCCTTCTCTTTAGCCCACAGGTAGAACTAGGGCCCATGGTAGACACTCTAGAGGGGGAGCTCTTACATCAAAACGGCATTTTTGACACTCAGAGCTGCCTGCCCAATACGCCCAGGGCTCTCACACAAGGGGAAGCTCTCCACTGATACAGAGTGGGCCACGCAGAGGAGCGATTGGAAATAATCCAGATGGGCTCTCTGTCTAGTTGTTGGCCTGTTGAAGACAACAGGTATCTGGCGAAACTGCAGGTCACACTCCTCCAGCCTGCTGTCCACCTTCCCTCTCAGGATCCCCCAGGCTTGGAGGTGAACAGACTGCTCGTCCAGATTCCCCAGGAAGGAAAGGATGCAGACAAGGAAACGGAAAGAACTGGTAGGAAACTTTTGGAGATCTGTCTGAAAAGCAAGAGTCTATGGATATAGAATCACAAAGTGAAGACCAAGGCGGTTTCTGAACAATTGTCAGCCCACAAATCAGTACCTGGTTTGGTGCAAGCTGTTTGCTATCCTATATTATATAGGTCTATGGCTCCCCATAGAGGTTTTGAAAGGGGAAAGAAGTTTTACTCTGTCTTTATGCTTTTTATACATTTTCCTTTGTTCGCTTCCTAAGTCCCATATTTCATTAATCAGGTAGCCAAAGAGGCAGCTTGGCATTGTAGAAAGTGGATGGACTTGAGTCCTTCCCTCATTTATTCATTCATTGAATAAATATTTACTACAAGCCTATATGTGCCAAGCACTGGAACACTGCAGTCGTCATGATTAGGGATTACATATATATGACATATAGTATATAATATAGTATAGTATAAAAATCTACTTTGTAAA
>NW_025798016.1:0-11529 GCF_021613505.1 Equus quagga | reverse complement strand
CGAGAGCATCCCCTTCCAACCCCTCCTGCCTGAGGGCTCTCTCTGGCGCCACGGGAGGTTCCTGTCCGGCAAGCTGGCACAAGCGGGCAGAGTGGGAGTGTTAATGCCAGGGGCAGCTCCCCACCAGCGCGAACACAGTCAGGCCAGGTGGGAGGCCGTTTTCCAGCAAGACTGAGCCTGGTCACCCACAGCAGCGGCCACTTCTCAAGGCCCCTTCAGTGGCTCTTCTCCTTCCAGACTCCCTTTCCACATGTCCTCACTCGCGCTTCTTGGGAGCACCTCCGAACAAACGACTTGCCCTCAAGCCCTTGTCTCATTTCGGGGAACCCAAGACTCTGCTGAGGCTCTGCACTGGCTGTGTGATGGGAGCAGGTCATCTCCACCTTCTGGACTCGAGTTTCCACTCCTGTAAAATCGGGGCAAAAGCCCACCGCATCGAGTCACTGGAAGAGGTGAAGCGCATGAAAATGGAAATCGATGCAAAGTCAGAATGCAAACCGTGTTCACGAGTCCAGGAAGGAATGTAAGCAGCCTGTCCAAATGACACAGAAAGCTACTAACAAGGGAGACCTGGCATGGTCGGGCCCCTTAACCAAAGAAGAGACAACTGACAAGGAAGACGGGGAGATGGAGGTTTCCAAAGAGAATGAGCTGAGTCTCACAGCATTAAAGAGGACCTTAGGAAAATTAAGGAGGCCTAGAAGGTTTTGCCAAAATGCTATAATTTGGTCAGGCAGATTGCCAGAGAGATACCCAATCAACACAGGATCAATTCTTTGTTGGTTCTAGAAACCAATGCATAGTTGCAATTATAACCCACATTTAATTAAATGTAAAATATACTCTTTCCCCTAAGTCTTAATTATTTCATTTCCCAAGATGAAGAGCCAAGCATGCCTTCTGGAAGTTACTTCCTTTGAAGTAGTGGTCTCCATTTTAAGTGACCCATCCCAGTTCCCCACCGTCCTTGCCAACCATGGGGGACTCCCCTTTCACACCAGTCTTCCCCATTGACAGTGATGGCCACGTGGGCAGGGACCACATCGCATCCTGGTCACTGATGAAGCTCAGTGCTGGGCACAGAGCAGGGAAAGACGGATGGATGGATGGGTGGGTGGATGGGTGGACGAATGGGTGGATGGACGGATGGACGGACGGATGGATGGATGAATAGAGAAGGAGTCCATACAAAATGAGCCTTTATTCGGCTGGGTTGAGGGTGTCATAAGTACAGGCCCTGGATAGTACGCACGGAGCTCTTCCAGCTATCCTTCCAGCGCTGAGCCTCCCTCATTTGCGATGTGTGGTCATCCTGGATCTTCTTCAGCTCCTCTCCAAATGATGCTAAATATTTCTGGGAGTAAGGCAGCAGGAGGCCCCATGAGGAGGGTCCTGGACTCTGTGCCCTGGAGGAAGGCTCTAACCTGCTGGCAGGCAGCTTTTCATCTACTCCAGGCACAGGCAAGAGCTCCACAAGTCATTTGCCCAACAACTGATCAGGCAGGTCTGATTGTTTTCCTCACTTTACAGATGGAGAAATTGAGGCTCAGAGCCTTGCCTGGGGTCACCCAGCTAGAAGGAGGCTGAGCAGGGACTAGGACCCTGGTCTACCGGACCCTGGACTCTGCATTCCTCCCTAATCGCCGTCCCGCGCTGCGGCCTCCCTGGAGCTCTGAGCTCCTGGCTTGCTGGGAGGCTGAGCCCACCAGGCCTCGAGCCTTCAATGAACTCAGCAGGCAGAGCTGCCCCTCTGCCAGGGGCTTCGCACGGTGGCCAGGGAAGGTGCCGGCCCAGGGCACTGTGGGCTCTCCCAGTACTGCGATCGGCCTATCTCCGGGCAGGACGAGGTTTCTCTCTGGCACCAGGACCAAAGGTCCCCTTATCTCCAGGGCTTGGAGGTCCCACAGGTGGCATCTGGGTGCGGCCTCCTCTTCAGGCAGGCCCACGGGGATCTAACAGGCACTGGGTTCAAATCCTGGCTCTGCCACTCTGTGGTGGCAGAGAGGAAGGCACATGTCACCTCAGTGTCCTCATCAGTGACATGGGGACAATTCTACCTTCCTCATGGGGCTGTCAGGAGGGTCCAGTGGGATGCCTCATGTTGAAGAGAAGCTGCAGCAGGTGTTCAGTAACTGTCGGCTGTTCCACCACTGCCACCGTCTGCTCCCATGGCCTCCATCCCTCCGACTACTCTGTCCCCTCGCTCTGACTCTACTGTTCCTCTGGAAAGCCTACCTTCATCCCCCAGTCTGGGTGGGGTGTCCCTCAGGTGGGTTCCCCAGCACTGGGGCTCATGCCATCAGACCCCCGCTATCATTGGGACTGAACAGGACCCTTGGCTCAAGTCCTTGTGCCTGAGAACGTGACTGTCCTAAGTGTGACACTGCACCCTGGGGCACTCTAATGTGTGTCATCTGCTCCATGGGCCAAACGTCAGGACACCCTGTGATGAGAAGCTCCCTCCTCCCCAAGGCAGCCGAACTGAGCTGCCTGCACGCCCCGGGATGTGCCCGCCCCACCTGTCTCTCCACTCACCAGGTAGACAGCGTCTCGGGCCTCCACGGCCGCCTGGTGGCCCAGGGTGGTTTTGATGGTGGTGATGGACGACGTTTGCTGGAGGAGAATCTTGTTTTGGATGGTGACTTTTGTGGGTCTGATTCCGGACCATTTCCTACAAACAAACACGTTTGTGAAAGCCCTACAGGCTTGTCTCTGACAGTCACAGTGCAGCCTCCAGTGCTATTGAAAGAGTTTAACGTTTCTTAAAAAAAAATCACGCTTTAAACGTCTTAAAGAAAAACCCTAGTGAGCTTCTAAGGTTAAGCTTCTTCAAGTTCTTTTCTGTATTTTCATACTGTTTAAATCTGTGTGCACAGACAGTCTTGGGCTCTGCCTGGGGAGAGGAAGGCCACACCTCTAGCCGCTTCCCTCTTCTGGCCTCGGTTTTCTCATCGGTCAGCCAGCCAGGGAGCAGTCACGGGTCCTGGCCCATTTTCCTGCTGTGCCGTAAAAGCCACTACTGAGAGCTCAGCTGGGCACATTGCGGCCTCGCTGCTTCTCCCAGTCAGTCTTGGGCACAGGGGACAGCAGGCTGATGGCTCTTCTTACATGTGATGGACACTGGTGGTTCACAGTGCTACCAGCAACCTAAGACTGTGCCCCACCCTGGGACAGGCCTCCTTTCTTTGTGGTCCCCTCATGGGTCCTCATCATGTGAACTAATCGCTGCTGGGTTCTTAGTTTGCGCCAGGGGCACTCCAAGACAGTCTCATTTAACTTTCTCTTGACAACACCCGAGAAGGTAGGCAGCCGTGCCCAATTCACAGATGAGGAAACTGAGGCTTAGACCATCACGCCTTTCCAAGGTTCCCAGGCCTGTCTGACTTCAGAACCCGTGCCCTAACCATTGCCCTGCACAGCCCCCAGCAAACACTGCCATTCATGGTCTTCTTCGCTACTCTCAGCTCTCACCTGCTGCCTCGTTCAATCAGCGGCTTCTCAGTCTCTTCCTCCAGGGAGAGCCCGGCGAGTTTCCTCCGGATGAGGACTGATGTTTTCTGTTTGGGGGGCTCCATCCCTGGCAGGCAAGACACAGGTTACTGACCATGGCCTCACCCACAGCCTGAGATCAAGGGGACCTCCCCCAACCTTACGGTGAGAGAAATGAGGGCTTGCTCCCTTAATCCCCACTTGGAGTCTCCACTTGGAGGTAGCATGCCCCCTGCCCGCCTAGAGAAGCTGCATGCACTAGATGTGTAGGCTGGGGGTAGTGGCGGTGGCAGGGGGCCATTGCCGGAGGATGTGAGGTGTGATTTGGGCGCTGTTCCCAGCTCCAAAGCCTGGAGCGTGATGCTCTGACCTCACAGCTTCCGTGAGCCCCTGAACATACTTCCTAGAGCCCTCTTTGACTTATACTAGCTCCAGTGGGTTCTGGACTAAGAATTACCCCTGGAACGAACACATTCAAGGCTGTCCCTCTACTGCGTGCTCACTCACCTGTCCTTTGCTGTGCTTTCCTGACTGGACTCCACCTGTGGAGGGGGGTGAGCACGCAGCTGCGGTCCTGCCCTGCACCTAGTCTGCGTGGACGGCGGGCCAGGCCGCTTGGCTCAGAAGCCCAGGTCCAGAGCAGGAGAGGCCCCCTTGGGCCTGGTGCAGGGGGTCCTCCCGGCTCGGCGGTTCCCTCCAGGATACTGAGATCGCCTTCGCCGTTGGCTCCTCTGCCTGTTCTCCCTCAGCTCCCAACCCCAGCGTCTCCATGGGCCCCACTCTCCCAAACAAGGCTCACGTTTGACAGAGACCTCCGATACTGAAAAGTCACCAATACCGCAAATGCATAAACTTTTGACCCAGAAAGTCCACTTCTAGGAATCTGTTGCCCCAAAACTGAGATACACGGATGCAGATGTTCCCTTCAGCACGATTACAGGAGTGAAACACTGGAAATGGCCCAGTGTTCAACAGCAGGGGACTAATTAGTGAGTTACGACACTTAGTAAATTATGATGCTCAGTAACTGAAAATCCTCAAGAAGATGATTGCCTGGCTTGGCCCAAGGCCACCTGAGGGTAAATCAGGTTATAAAAGAGCACATGCCCTCTGACTGCCCCCAGCCCTGTGTCCAAAGGGAAAGGACTGGAAGGATGGACAGTCAATGTCAAGGGCACTTATTTCTGGGTGGGAGGACTGCGTTCTTCACTTTCTTCATAACTTATATTGAATTTCTTGCTTTACTATAATAAATATTTATCGCCTTTGTAATAAAAACTTTTAAAAATAAAACTGATATATTTTAATTACTCAATAGATTAGTGACAAATGGATAATATTTAATATATGATTTGAATCTTTGTATAGTTTTAAAAGTAATGTGCACATTATAAAAAGTTTAAACATCACCTAACAGGGGAAAAGAAAAGATTTTAGAATCTCTCACCGTCCCACCCACCAGAGGGGATCATTGTCAACAGTCTGGTCCCTGTCTCTCACGCTCTGTCTCGCTCGTTCTCTGTGTCTCTCTGTCTCTGTCTCTCACATGGGTCATTTACACACATGTGAGTACGCATGTTTACATATGTGTTTTTTAAAAATGCTATCGTAGACAAGTACTGATTATCAACTTGTTTCTTCCCATAACGGTTTTCCTTCATGCCCCTCCACATGGGCACAGATGGACCTACTTCTCCCACTTTAACAGCTGCACAGTATTCACTTGTATATCCGGACCATAACCTATTTATTCAATCCCCTATACATGGATATTAGAGTTGTTTCCAATTCTTTGCAATTTCAAACAGTGCTGTAAATATGCTCGAAAATCTATCTGTGAAAACCTGCAAGTATGTCTGTCTGATAAATTCTGGGTGAGACCTGCTAGGTCAGCGGTAAACACATCCAGGATCTGAGAGGTCCTGACAGATGGCCCTCCGGGAGGGCGCTATTGACATATACTTCTCCAAGGGTGCCCGCAGCACTTGGGCTTTCTGACGTTCTCACCCGGGCTGGTTGTCGCCAAACTTAAAGCCTTGCAAGGCTGTTGGTGGAAAATGGTATCTTAACGTTTATCTTTGCATTTCCCATCATCAGTGAAGTCCAGCATCTTTGACATTCACTGGCCACACACGTTGCTTCTCTTTTGAATTGCGAGTTTGTCCTTTGTCCCGCTTTACAATTCTGACCTGTTAGAGTTCTTTCTACCACAGGCATCTCAGGCCTTTCTCCGACCTCTAGGTTACTAGGAATATTTTCCACTTTGCGGTCTGGCTTTCCATTGTTCGACATTTTTCCTTGTTTTTGTTTTGGCCACAGAGAAGTGCCCGCTGTTTCCTTTATGGCTCTGGTTCTCATCTCATACTTACGAAAGCTGTTCCTACCTCAAGATTATGGAAATATGTACTATTAAGGGTTCATTTTTTACATACAATCTTTGACCCATTTGGGATTTGCTTTTTTACTAAAAACAAGTTACTTTTAATGAGAACAAACAAAAATTCATTAGTCCCCTTGATGGAGAATTTGTTTTCATTCTAGTGGAGTTGGCGCAGTTGGGGAAAAGCAGAGCCCCCCAGGCCCACCATCCTACGCCTCACCAAATGCCTGGGGCCAGGGCACAAGGCCAGGGCTGCCACTTACTTGCACCCTGGACATCATCGATGGTGACCATTTCATCCAATTGCAGCAGGAACTTCTCGGTGAAAGTGGCCAGGCTGCCTATGAAGGACTGGCTGAACTTCCTGGTGAATTCCTGGAGGAAACGGGAGGAGCCTGGTGCTGCCCGGAGAGGAACTTGCCTCCAAAGGCAGGCTGAGGGGGGCTTTGGGGAGCCAGCGGGCGAGAAAGACCAGAGCCGCGCGTCAGTGCTGTCCCAGTTAACTGGCATCTGGTCCTTGGCCAGGAGGGCTCTCCCAAGAGGTAACTTGGCTTGAAGGAAATGAGTCAGAAATGGCCAAGGGATGCACACAGACAATTCACCAAAGAGGAAATAAAACTAGAGGTGGGTCTTAAAAAAAGGCTCTCATTAGTAATTGTGTAATTAATTAATTTAGAAATTAAAAAATGCAAGTTAAAATGGACAATAATGACCATCTCCAACCTATAAAACCTGCCTGTTCTCATGCCCTGCTTTGGCCAGGGGGTCAGCAAAGGACCATGCTTGGCGCCGTTGGTGGGCTGTCAATTGGAGAAATCTCTCTGGAGGGCGGTGCAGCCCTTATCACCTGGACTTGGGAGTCAACAGCACCACTGACCTCCAGCTTCTCCCTGGTTGTTGTAATCATGGTGTCCAAATCTTCCTGCCTTTTCTCTTCCACTTGACATAAAGACTCCATTTCTTGGAAATGTGCAGGGTGTCCGAGATATGGATGAAGCTTCTGGGCATTTTCATCCTTCAATCAAACAATCCAGAAATCAGTGTGGATTTTGATCTGGTCTTGAATTCAGTCACTGGCCTATGTCCTCTGCTAATTTATGGCCATGGCCAGCCTGATCTGTGCTCTGACCAGGGTGTGTGAAGGGCCATGGATGGGCAGAGTGGCCGAGGAGGCAAGATAGGGGCATGGCTGGAGCTGACTGTGAGGGTTAGGGAAAGGGCGAGCTGAGCGTCTGCCCCAGCACAATTAGGGCTTTAGTTCAATAAAATCAACAGCATCCATGTCTCACGTCTCCAAAGACCAAGTGGACAACCATTGCTGATCTCAGTGACCATGGCCCCATAGAACCCAGCTGACCCACCCATTAAATCCAACAGGGAGTTTACTGAACGCCATCTATGAAGAAGCTGTGGGCTCAGTTCTCATTTCTCCGATGCCTAATGTCCCTCAGCCCCCATCCAATAATCACAAGCCTGGCCCACCTCCTTCTCTGGGACTCCATTCTACCTATGCCTGGCCTCCATTTCTGAAATGCCAGGGCCCGTGGTCCTGGAGAGGAAGGGCTGGTCTTGGGGCCCCCACCTTCCTTTTCTCCAGCTGCTTCTGATATTCCCAGAACTGCTCCCGAATCTCTTTGGTGGAGTCGCAAAATCTTTTCCAGTGGTGCTCCTTGAAATTCTCCATCACCAGCCAGCATACCTGGGGCAGCAGCTCCTCAAATCTCTTCACCTGGGCCCGTAATTCTGTAGGAATTGGGGGTGGGGGACCAGGGGAGAGACAGAGCAGAGCCAAGTTGCTGAGGTGATCTCTCCAACAAAGGCCCAAAGCAGTTTCCCAAAGAGAAAGACTTGGTCTGCAGTGTGCTAGCAGCTCTTTCATCAAAAGGGGTCCCGTGGTCAAACCGGTATAGAAAACACTGGCTTAAACAAGTTCAAAGGACTTCTCTTCCATACCCCACAGGACTTTTCAGCTCTTTTAAAATGCCTGCGTCTTTCAGCAGTTCTGTCTCATCCATTATCTTTTCAAATATTGCTTTGACCCTAGTCTCCTTCCTCTCCCTGTGGACCTCTAAATAGCTATATGTTAGACCTACGCTTTCATCCATATCTCTTCACCTCTCCCCAACATTTTCACCTCTTTGTTTTTCTATGTTGCATTTTGCATATTTTTGGGGGTCTACCTTCCAGTTCACTGATTTCACCTCCAGCTATGAATAATCTGGTCATAAAGCCATTCATAATTTTTAAATTTTAACGATTTATTTTTCCAGTATAGAAGTGCTATTTGGTTCTCTTTTGTATCTACGTGATGACTTTAATAGTCCCTTGCTCCTTATTCATGGTTCCAGTTTCCTCTTTTATTTAACTCTAATGAATACATTATTTTATATTCTGTCTCAGTCACTCAATGTCTCACGTATTTACTTGTCTCATTCTGCTGCCTCACGCTCAAGGTGCTTTTTCCTTGTGTTTGTGTGCATATTTTCTTTGTTGATTTTACTGGGAACTCTTATTCTGGGCATTTTATCTGTGGGAATCCTTGGAGGCCTGAATTGAAGGTGGGTTTTTCTAGAAAGAATCCGTAGTGTCTCTACTAAACACGAACCTGGGCCTAACTCAGGATCATTTTGAGCTAAAGTATCAGCTGGAGGCTTTTGGATGATCTGCAAAAACCAAGTTGAATTCAGGTTTATCGAAGTGCGATTTCAGGCTTAAAACCCACATGAAGACTGGCTCGTAGTTAGGGATTCTCATTGGAGCTTTTCTTCTTGTTTACCCAGTGCCAAGGCTTTTAATACGAATGTCTCCTTCCTCTCATTGCGTGGGGCTTGGTTTCTGTCTCATTCCCCTTACTCCGCAGACGGAGCCCTGCAGAGTTCCATTTTACTCAGCTTGTGTCCTTTCCCCCCACGGGTGATCTGGCAATCTGGCTCCTGTTCCCAATGCCCTGGAAGCCAGGAAAACAGAGGCTCAAGTTCACCTGGGAGTTAGCAAAGCCCTTAGGTCAATAGCCAGAGGTACTGCTCAATTCATTTCTCAGAGTGCCTATTTTCACTTAATTTGGGGGCTTTGTGTGCTTCTTATTTTACAGCTAGCTCATCAAAGCATTTAAAAGAGTTCATGACAAAAGTAATTACATCCAGCATCTTTGCATGTTTTCAGAGTTGGTCAGGATACGGGACTCCCAAACTGTAGGAAGAGGAAATCTCCATTCCAGAGAGGGATGCAACCTGCAGCAGTCCCCAAACCCATTCAAACACGGAACTTTCTTTCGAGGAAGATCTTACAGGATGGGATCGCACAGAGTTCACTGGGTGAAATTCTGAGCTAGAGAATCAAAATGCTGCCCAGACTTTCCATTTCAGTCATTCCACAACCACAGCAATGAGAGCCACCACTGACTATTCTCCCTGTGTATGGCCGGTCTACATGAGGGGCTTAGTCCTCAGAAAAGCCTTGCGTGGTGGGTATTGTCTTTATCTCCCGTTTACAGACAAAGAAACCAAAGCTCACAGAGGTGAGGTGACTTGGTCAAGGTCATATAGCTGGGAGACGGCAGTGCTGGCTCCTGAGCCCAGGTGTGGCAATCCTCTATGCTCTCCCTCTTCTACCCATGAATGAATAGCTAAACAAACTGTGCTACATGCATTCAATGGAATATGATTCAACCATAAAAAGGAATGAGGTACTGATCCATGCTATAACATAGGTGAACCTTGAAAACATCATGCAAAATGAAAGAAGCCAGTCACAAAACACACACCGCATGATTCCATTTATATGAAAGCCCTGAACAGGAAAATCTGTAGAGACACAAAGTAGAGTAGAGGTTGCTTAGGGCTGGGGAAGTGATGGAGGGACATGGGGTTCTAAAATTGACAGTGGTGATGGATGCAGAACTCCATGAATATGCTAAAATCCACTGAAGTGTGCACTTTTCATGGGTGAATTGTATGGTATGTGAGTATCAATAAACCTGTCAAAAATATCCGTGCAATGAACAAAACGCTTTTAGTGATACAAATCATCATATTTCTCAAGAAAAGTTAGTGGTTTTTTTGGCGTTGTTGTTTCTCCATGCTTAGATCTGGTCAAGTTTTTACCTAATTCTGAGATGCCAGCTCCTCCAGGCGGCTCCTCTGCCTCCCCTAGTGACTCCAGGTCAGGAGGGCATCATCCAGGCCAGGAGGGAGGCCCAGGCCTGGCTCAATCCGTGGCTTCCTGCAACACCCTTGACCCACCCGCCTGCCGCCCAGACCCACCTATGAGGCAGGAGTTGTGGTACTTGTCTGTCTGGCTCTGGTACTCCAGGATCTTCTTGCAAATGTTCTCTGCGCACTGGTCAAAGGTTTCGTACATGCAGTCGGGCCTAGTGACTGAGCGCTTCTCTTTGCGGTAAAACTCCTGCAAGAGAGGGTTGACGGCGTGTGGGCAAGCACCCTCACCATGGGACTGTGGCCCACACTCCTGGCATCCCGCACCCTGCTCTCGACACCTCCTAGCCTTTTCTCCTGATGTCCCCTAGGCTGGCAACAGTTCCTATCTGTCCTTTCCACCACTGTCACTATCCCGGGCTAAGTGAGGCACAAGTGAGCGCATGGCAACATTCTACTTATCCTTCAAGACCAAAATGGAATCTCATCTCAGTGACCAGGTTGAGAGCTAGGACAAGGCTCCAGGCCCCAAATATGGATGGCCCGGAGCCCCTGCTCTGAAGGGCTCACAGCCTGGTGGGCGGCAGACAGGAAGATGCACAGACATCCCCGCGTGGGGTGTGCTGGCTCAGGGATCTGGAGAGCTCCTATTGGGGGTCCCCAAGGCGCCTGCTCGCACGGCCCCACCCATCTCCCTGTGGTACCGCCATGTTTGCCCTTCTGCTGGGCGCTGGCCTCTCAGGGACAGAGATGGGGCTTGTTCCTCTTGGTCAGTATGTCACCCAGTATCTGATATACAGTGTTCAAAAAACGTCTGGTGGCTGAATAAATGGGTAAATGAATGAATGAGGTTTAGCTGGGCGGCCATGTCATGGGGGCTGGAATCTCCTTTTCCTCAGTTTCACCAACAAGGCCATTATCAGCAGAATGCAGGAGGCAGAGGCAGCTGAGGACATGTGGCCAGCGGCTGGCAGAGGGGCAGGCAGGGGCCTGTGGGCAGCGCCCTCACCTCCACGATGGTCAGCAGATGCTCGTTGCTCTCCCAGAGGAGGGTCAGGATGATTCCTTTAAAATCCCTGCAACATACAAGAGACAGATCCTTCAGGGGCCTTGTCTAATCACACCAAACGGTGTGGACAAAACCACATGGATAGGACATTCCGAGGACTCAGCAGCCCAGCCAGAATTGGAGTTGGATGGTTCATGTGATGCCCAAGCATGTTCCCACCTAATATTTCTGTTTGTCGAGTTTAATGCCTCTTGTATGTGACAAGCTGGACTTAGCCCCTTCCAAGCATCTCAGTTCTCTTTTGGCTTCATCACTCCTTGTAATTCCTCACTCCCACCCCAGGACGTTTGCACACACTGAGTTCTCTCCAGAGAACACTGCTAACTTTCCTCTTGGTCATATTTGTTCCTGCTCTTCCTCAGATCCTGGCTTGGTGGCAATTCCTGCTCACCTCGTTCCAATGCTCTCAGAGTGGCTCTCGGCCCTATAGTGCTCCC
>NW_025798015.1:0-11115 GCF_021613505.1 Equus quagga | reverse complement strand
TGGAGCCCTTGCTCTCAGCAACTTCCTTAAAACAGGATGTTTTATATGTGCACCTAGAAAATTATAACACCTGGGGGCTAGCTGTTGCGTAGGAAGGAGCCAGCACACTGCTGGTCAGGGTGAGCCACTGGGGGAGATTTCCTCGAGGAAAGTGGTTCCTAATCTGAGAGCGACACGACACATCAGCACTAACACGGCACTTCCCTCTCTTTGTACAATACGTGTCCCTGAAAATGAGTTTGAAGGTTGAACTATAAACCCACTTGTAAATATCACTTTACTTATGGGCATTCTATTTACAAAGTAGATATGTCTACTATACTATATTATATACTATATGTTGTATGTGTAAAATCCCTAATCATGACGACTGCAGTGTTCCAGTGCTTGGCACATACAGGCTTGTAGTAAATATTTATTCAATGAATAAATAAATGGGGGAAGGACTCAAGTCCATCCTCTTTCTATAATGCCAAGCTGCCTCTTTGGCTACCTGATGAATGAAATAGAGACTTAGGAAGCAAACCCAGGAAAATGTATAAAAAGCATAAAAACAGAGTAAAACTTCTTTCCCCTTTCAAAACCTCTACGGGGAGCCATAGACCTATATAATATAAGATAGCAAACAGCTGCACCAAACCAGGTACTGATTTGTGGGCTGACAATTGTTCAGAAAGCTCCTTGGTCTTCACTTTGTGACTCTATATCCATAGACTCTTGCTTTTCAGACAGATCTTCAAAAGTTTCCTACCAGTTCTTTCCGTTTCCTTGTCTGCATCCTTTCCTTCCTGGGGAAGCTGGACGAGCAGTCTGTTCACCGCCAAGCCTGGGGGATCCTGGGAGGGAAGGTGGACGGCAGGCTGGAGGAGTGTGACCTGCTGTTTTGCCAGATGCCTGTTGTCGTCAACAGGCCAACAACTAGACAGAGAGCCCGTCTGGATTATTTCCAATCGCTCCTCTGCGTGGCCCACTCTGTATCAGTGGAGAACTTCCCTTGTGTGAGAGCCCTGGGCGTATTGGGCAGGCAGCTCTGAGTGTCAAAAATGACGTTTTGATGTAAGAGCTCCCTCTCTGGCGTGTCTACCATGGGCCCTAGTTCTACCTGTGGGCTAAAGAGAAGGAGTAGAATCCTCACTATGGAGGGAGGCTTGTTTGACAATTGGAGAATACTGTCGCAACCTTCCTAATGTCTTCTCTTGGCAAAATGTCACACTTCCCTCCTCTAAGCAAGCTTTAATCACAGTCTTTCTTGAAAGTGGCTCCCAAAACAAAGTTCTAAATTCCAGTTGGTCATTTCCTTGCAAATAAACAAGACCCATTGAGAAGTTATTTGTAGCTCAGTCAGACAATGGCTGGATGTTCTAAATAGCAGAATTAGTGACTATTTGGTCCGGATCTTTCCCTGGGGTTATTTGGAGCCTATACTGCTAAAGTCGAGAAAAGCATGGCTGAGTGATTCCCAGTGACCCTCTCTCAATCCTGCTCTTGTAGTGTCTGGAACGGCCAATGGGCCTCATTTGAAACTCCAAGGCTTGTGGCCAGGCATTATTGCATGTTGCAGAAATCCTATTGCTGGGAAGCCGATTGTACAGCTTGTGTGCGATGTTCACAACATCAGCAGCAGCCTGTTTAGGACCGTGGTACTGATGAGATAGAGGAGAAGCAGAGTCCAGACCAGTGTTGGGCAAACTACTGTCCTTGGATTTACTCTCAGGGGTCTCAGAGTTCGTGACAAGAATGTAAAATATTTGCATTTTCGTTTAGGTGATCATCTAAATAAGCACGGCTGCATTTTGCATCTTCTTGATGACAACTTTATAACAAAGCATCGCCACGGTAGTTCAGCGCTGGAATTTGCTTTTATGTTTACGATGGCAAAGCTCCACATATTTACCTAAAGTGGTAGCATTTACATTTTAATATTCTGGTGAGCATGTCTGGCTGTCCTTGGTTTAGTGTATACTAACGTCAAAATTACAACAGTCTCTCAGAAACTGACTATTTGCTTATGATGAAATATTTTATCAGCAATGAAGAGAAAATCTCTTTGCAGAGATAATTCATAATTGAAGTCATATTCACAGAAAAAGTCCTATACTTTTAAAGTTATTTAATCTATTAAATACCATCATAAATATATCATAAAATGATATACTGCAAGGGAGTAACATACTAATTTATTGTGGGCTAATGGTAGAGGCAAAATTAATATGTTTTTAAAAAGAATTAATACATTAATGATGCATTTACACCAAATGAAGCCCAAATAGTGACTTGGCATAAAGTATAAATGAACATTTTATAGTAGCCAGAATAGAAACTTGGTGAGAAAATTAAGCAACCACATGGCCCTATGATAATATGAGCACAAACGGTTCAAATGAGCACTGAATAGTAGTAAATCTCTGCTCAGTTTTGCCAGTGGCTGTATCACACAGCTTCTGTCCTCCACGCGTCAACTGTGAACAGTTAACTAACAGGAAGTAGGTGTTAAACAGTCAGTGAAGAACTTGTAATGGCATTTTTTCCAATGCCGTATTTTGGGGTGTGTTATGAAGTTGGTCAGTCCATAAAAATAATACATCAGTTGTCAAAAAGAGTCTTCTTGTTCAAGGAGAAAAATAATGAAAGTTGTGATGACAGTGACTCAAATGATGTTTCACCAAGAAGAAAATCAAATCAGGCCAACTGTAAGTGAAAATGCAGATAACTTTACTTGCTTTGCAGATTTATTTTTTTAACAAACTATTACTTCTGTAGTTCAATTTTCCGGCTCATCCTCAGCCCAGTGAGGATCGTCGTATCGACACACATGCGTCCAGTGGATCTCTATCCGATTTCCCACCATGCTGTTTTCTTGTTAGCATATCATCTCCTAAAGGTGCCCGTTTGTTTACTTGTTTACTGATTATCCCAAACCCCAGTGCAAGCCAGGAGAGGGCAGGAACCTTGTCCATTCTTGTACAAGGCTGAACCCCCAGGACATAGAGTACACAGTAAATAATAAATATTTGTCGATGGAAATTTAATTCGTAAACTTATTTTGCTTTTTAGGGTTGTATAAGGGACATTCACATAGGGCTTTTTGTGTGTACACGTTTGAGTAATAAGACAACAATAAGTTAAGCCTTTCACACCAACACTTGTACACGAATGTTCATAGTAGCATTATTCATAATAGCCAAAAAGAGCAAACAAACCAAATTTACACCATCTGATGTGTGGATAAACAAGAGCTGGTATATCCGTACAGTGGGACATCGTCAGCCACAAAAAGTAATGAGAGGGACGTCATGGAAGGTGGTGGAGGAGGAAGCTCCAGGAGTCTGTCCCTCCACCTGAACAACCACGGAACTAGCAGTAACCATCTGAAGTAACTATTGTGGAGCTCTGGAGTCAGTCCAACACTTGCAGCATGCAGGAGAGAGCTTCATGAGGAGGCTGGCAAATTTTGGTGAATTGGAGCAAATTTCTCATAGTATAGCTACAATCCCCCAACCTCCATCCCTGTGACAGGCAGCCTTAAGAATGGTGATCCATGTCCCTGGTGTGACTTGCTGGAGCCAGAATGGGTGATAAGGACATTGTCCTCTGAATAGTGGGTCATGTGTTCTGAGTGCTGATTGCCTGATTGCTGCTTTTGATTACTGAAGGGCCAGCACAGAGGTTGGCAGCCATTGTTTCAACCCCATGGCTGACATGTCATCCAGGGGATTTAAAGAGCAGTACCTTCTGCCTTTCGTGAGCCAGATATTTAAGAATCTTTGTCAGGTCACTGGCTGACTGCAGAGACAGTGGAACAGAAACTTCAGTGACCACACACAATAAGGAATGCACACTTTGCAAAAATAGGTTGTAAAAGTCACAAATGGAAGGCTCCAGTTCTCAGAAACTAAGACTCAGAAATTCATGAGGAGTGGGAGAATTAGATTTACAGTTACTACAGCACAATACTTAAAATGTCCAGTTCTCAACAGAGAATTACAAAACATACAGAGTAACTGGAAACTACGGCCCATCCACAGGAAAAAAAAGAATTTGACAGATATCATTCCTGGGAAAGCCCAGATATTGGAATTATTAGTCAAAGATTTTAAATCAACTGTCTTAGATATGTTCAGTAGGATAAAGGAAACCATGGACAGAGAACTAAAGGAAATCAGGAAAATGTTATATGAACAATGTGAGAATATTAATAAAGAGATAGAAATTATATAAAAAAAGAACCAAACTGAAATTCTGGAGCTTAAATGTATAATAACTGAAATGAAAAACTCATTGGAGGGGTCAACAGCAGATCTGAGCAGACGGAAGAAAGGATCTGTGACCTTGAAGATAGCGTAATTGAAATTATTCAGTCTGAGAAGCAGAAGGAAAAAAGAATGAGGAAAAGCAAACAGAGCCTAAGGGACCTGTGGGACACTGTTAAGAGGATCAACATACATTATTCACATTTCAGAAGGAGAAGAGACAGAGAGAAATGGGCAGAAAGAATATCTGAAGAATAATGGGAGAACACTTCCCCAATTTGATGAAAGTCGTGAATCTATAGATCCAAAAAGCTCAACAAACTCCAACTACTGTAATTTCAAAGAGATCAACACCTAGACACATTATAAGCAAACTGTCAAAAGCCAAGGACAGAGAGAGAATCTTGCAGGCAGGAAGAGAGAAGTGATTCATCACATACTAGGGCTCCTCAACAAGACTAACAGCTGATTTCTCATGAGAAATCACAGAGGCCAGAAGACAGTGGGATCACATATTTAAAATGCTGAAAGAAAAAACTCAAGGAGGAATTCTCTATCTAGCAAAACTGTGTTTCAAAAATGAAGGAGAAATTCAGACATTTCCAAATAAACAAAAGCTGAGAAAGTTTGTTGCCAGTAGACTTTCCCTACAAGAGATTATAAAGGGCGTCCTTCAGACTGAAATGAGAGAACATTAGATGGAAACTTGAAGCCATGTGAAGAAATAAAGATTTCCAGTAAAGGTAACTACATAGGTTAATATAACAACCAAGAGTAGTGTATTTTTCATTGGTAACTCTTCTTATTTCCTATATGGTTTAAAAAGCAAATACACGAAAAATAATCATAAATCTATGTAGATGGGCACACAATGTAAAAAGTGTAGTTTGTGACAACAGCAACATAAAGGTTGGCGGGGGGGGAGAATGCGCGGTATAGAAGCACAGATTTGTATGCTGTTGAAGCTAAGTTGGTATCAATTCAAAGCAGATTGTTATAAGTTTAGGATGCCCAGCCCTTTGAGCATCTCCAGGCTCTGGTCGTGGGTGACAGGCAACACTGACTTGTACATGATCACCATGTCACACAGGCTCACTCTGAGGTAGCCTGCAGGTGGAGGGAGCTGGTGCTCACCCAAGGACCTTCATGTTCTAGCCCCACATACCCCTCCCTGCAGTCCACCCTTTAAGCTCCCCACCCAAAGGCCATGCAGTCTCCTGCCTTGGCACATTTACTTATGCTTTTTCTTCTGCGTGGCATAACTTCATCTTTCTTCCCATTGACCTCCTACTCAGCCTGCCAGGTCTAGTTCAAATATCAACTCCTCTGGTAAGCAGTTGTGCCCTGCCCTGGGATAGTCACTTCCTCCTCTGGGTCACTACCACCCTTGGCATATGGCCCTGTGGGCTCAGGACATATGATGTCTTATCTGAGCATGTGTTTCTCCTTCCATAATGAAGGTCCCTCAAGGGCACTGGCTAGGGCTGCTTCTGACTCACCTTTTCTCTCCCTACCCACAGCCAGGACTATGCAGGTGCCCAAGGAATGTGTGTTGAATTGAATGGGTCAGGAAATGGCATTAACCCCACAGAATATATGCTATTACAGACAGAGTACCTTGCTATTGCCACCTGAGATTTAAAAAGAAAAAAAGATCTAACAAATACACGTAAGATCTTTATGAGGAAAACTACAACTCTGATGAAAGAAACCATAGAAGAGCTAAATAAATGGAGATATTTCATGTTCATGGATAGGAAGACTCAATATTGTCAAGATGTCAGTTCTTCCCAACTTGGTCTATAGATACAATGCAATTCCAATCAAAATCCCAGCAAGTTATTTTGTGAATATCAACAAACTTATTCTAAAGTTTATTTGGAAAGGCAAAAAACCCTCAATAGCCAACACAATATTGAAAGAGAAAAAGAAAGTTGGAGTACTGACACTACTCAACTTCAAGACTTACTATAAAGCTACAGTAATCAAGACAGTGTGGCACTGGTGAGAGAATAGACAGATAGATCAATGAAACAGAATAGAGATCCCAGAAACAGACCTACACAAATATAGTCAAGTGATCTTTAACAAAGGAGTAAAGGCAACTTATTGGAGAAAAGATTGTCTTTTCAATAAATGGTGCTGGAACAACTAGACATCCACACGCAAAAAATGAACCTTAATGTAGGCCTTTCACAAAACTCAAAATGGTTCATAGACCTAGATGTAAAATGCAAAACCATACAACTCCTAGAAGATAACATAGAAGAAAATTTAGGTGACCTTGGGTTTGTCAGTAACTTTTTAGATAAAACACCAAAAGCATGATCCATGAAAAACAAATTTATAAGTTGAACTTCATTGAAATTAAAAACTTCTGCTCTGCAAAAGATATTGTCAGGAAATGAAAAGAAAAGCCACAGACTGGGAGAAAATACTTGCAAAACACATATCTGATAAAGGGCTGATGTCCAAAATATAGAAAGAACTCTTCAAACTCAACACTAAGAAAACAAGCAATTAATCATCCAATTTAAAAATGGGCAAAAGATCTGAACAGACACCTTAGGAAAGAAGATATAAAGATGGCAAATAAGCATATCCAAAATATGCAAAGAACTCCTAAAACTCAACAATATCTCAACAAACAAAACAAACTCAAGAAACAAAAACTCAAACATTAAAAATGAGCAATAGATCTGAACAGATATCTCATCAAAGAAGATAAGCAGATGGCAATAAGCATATGAAAAGATGTTCAACATCACATGTCATCAGGGAACTGCAAGTTAAAACAACAATAGATACCACCACACACCTACTAGAAGGGCTAAATGCCGAGAGCTGACAATAAAAATGCTAGTGAGGGTGTCGGACAACATTGCTGGTGGGAATGCAAAAACGGTCTGGCCACTTTGGAAGACAGTTTGGCAGTTTCTTACAAAGTTAAACATAGTACTACCATATGGCCAGCAATCGTGTTCCTAGATATTTTTCCAAAAAGAGTTGAAAACTTATGTCTACACAAAAACCAGCAAACAAATATTTAACAGCTTTATTCATAATTGCCCCAAACTGGAAGAAAACAAGATGTCCTAAACAAACTTTGGTACATCCATACAATGGAATACTATTCAGCAGTGAAAAAAAATGAACTATCCAACCACAAAAAGACAAGAAGGAACTTTAAATACATGTTGCTAAGTGAAAGAAGCCAGCACGAAAAGGCCACGAACTGTATGGTTTTCAACTATTTGACATTCTGGAAAGGGCACAACTATGGAGAGAGTAAAAGATCAGTAGCTGTGGGTGGTTTGTGGGGAGGGAGAGAGGAAAGCCGCGGTGGAGCACGGGATTCTAGGGGGGCAAAGCTGTTCTGTATGACATTGTCATGGTGGAGAAACAACACCACGCATTTGTCAAAACTCATAGAACTGTGTAACACAAAGAGGGAAGCTCGATGTAAACTACGGGCTTTAGTTGTTAATAACGTACCTCCATTGGTCCATGTTAACAAAGGAGCCACACTATCGCAAGATGTTTAAAATAGAGGAAACTTGAGGTGGGGGGGAGGATATATGGGAACTCTGTACTATCTGCTCTATTTTTCTATAAAACCTAAAACTGCTCTCAAATATGAAGTCTATTAAGCATTAAAAAAGTAAATGAGATAACATTGGAGAAAAAAACATACAGCACAGAAATCAATTCTAGTTTATCCACTTTTATTCTTAGTTTGCTAAAACTATTTTTATCAGGATCAATTATTTTTTTATATAAATTACCTGATTTTAGGTCCATATCATAATTTACTGACTATAGATTCTGCTATTGTAAATTTTAGGGATTATTATTTCTACCAAGTCGCTCTTCTGGGGTCAAATTATGCATATCAAAGTCTTTTCAAATATATTTTTTCTTCCATTAATTTATGTCAGTGATACATTTTACCATGAGCAGTTTTAACCACTATCAATTTTATTTTATGTGGATTATTTTTACTATCATAGTCACCATGAGGGTAAAAAATCGGGTCAATGCATTCTATGCTTTGATTTACAGAGATAATTTTGATTCAGCTTTTTAGGAACATGCTGCTTGCTTAAAAGTCTTCATGACCCCTACCCCTACCCCACCCCATTTATGAAATAGAAAAGGATTTGCTCAGATCTACTCACAAGGTACAAGCAGATGAAAGCCAACACAGTGGTTCCAATAATTCTGCTGGGAACTAAAAGCAGAGGTCCCACTCGTGTATCGTGGTTTGGAACCAAGACTTTGTTTTCTCTGTGAATGAACAAAACCAAGAAAAGAGGCGCTGTGGTTGGCAACAAATGCTCTACGCTTCTGAAAATAACCCTGTCTCCTCCTCTTGGTCTTGGAGTTCTGGTAGAGAAAGAGCACTGGTGGTTGCCACGGTTTTCATCAGTTTTAATCAGGGCAACAATTCACCCAGCTGAAGGACTAGAGTTCCTAACCTCTCTTGCATCTAAGAATGACCAGACGAAGTTCAAGCCAGTGACATGTGACCAGTCCCATGGTATGGGACTTTGGAGAGGCTGGTCAGATGGAACCCAGACAGCTGGGAGGGTCCCCTTTGCCCTCATTGTTTTCTCCTGCTGCCATCTGAAATGCAGATGTGGTGGCTGGTCCAGGCCAGAGCCCCAGCAGCCATCCTGGACCAGGGACAGCCTTGATGATGGAAACCACATACCAAGATGCTGGAGCAGAAGGACAGATGGTCTGTGATCTTCCGCGATGAGCAGTCCAGGATTAGCATGGACTGCCCACCTCTAAGGTTCGTTTTTATGAGAAAGATGTAAGTCTCTCTTGTTTATGCCACCATTATTTGGTGTTTTCTAATATATGTAGCCAAATCTAATCCTAACCAAAGTATGAGCTTCATTGAATCACTATGTGACCTTGGACAAGACAGATCCCTTCTCTGGGACATGGCCCCTTGTTCACAGTGGCTGAGGCAGATGTGGAGGTGGCTTGTATGACTCTGAGATCTGGTACTTTTGCCTGGCCGACATCCATGCCCTCTTCTCTTGGGAACAGTACATGAGTTTTTCTTTGGGGAACTGCCCCTTCCCTAACCTGAGTCCTAGTGGTTAAGTGAGACTGACACCACTTCCTGGGTCTGATGGTGAACACACGACCCAACCCCCAGCAGCTGCGGGGCTCACAGAGCTGGTTGCAGGAGATGAACCTCGTGTGCATTGCACATGTGCATACAGCAATGTGAGTGCTCACATATATGCACTCTTCTTGGGTCTCCCACAGGGCCCCTCGTGTGCACCTGGCCAAGGACACGAAGCTTGGCTGTGATGCGTGGGGTCCCCCAGGGCCCACCTGTGTTAGGAAGGCTTCTGCACCTGTGCACACCTAAGTCACTCCACGCCAACATCCCAACCTGTTTTGATGGAGCCTGATTTCACTGAGCATCCGCTTATGCAGCTCTGCATCCAATCTCTCATTGCACAATTGGGAAACTGAGGCCCAGAAAGAGGCAGGGACTGGCCCAGGGCACAGGAGGTGGACAGAGTCCAGAGGATAGGGAGGGCTTCAGTCCCCTAGGTCAGGGCTCAACGCCTCCATAAGAAGTTTCTTTGGGAATGAGAGCCTCTAAGATCCTGGGGGGACCCCTGCCCATTACCCCTTTTCCATATGGGGTCACTTTCCTCTCGTATCCCCACATGTGCATAGGCACACTCACTCCCACTGACTTCTCGGTTGGGGACTATGGCAGTGTGATCAGGGAAGGGGAATTTATAAGAGGGAGACAAGAGGTTGGAGGCAGCTCTGTCACGGGGCAGTGGCATCCACTCCCCTAACTACCTGCCCAGGGGCCCAGAGACGGGCAGGGGAATTCCTAGGGTCCCAAGGGTAGTCTCAAGAGGACAGGACTGGGGTCCTGCAGTCCACCTCTGTGGGCACCTGGACTGTGACAAGCCCACAGCCCCTAGTGTGGACAGTGGCTAAGGAGAGAAGGCCTCGTTTTTTTCCTGTGTAAATCTGGGTGCTTGGAGTGGGTGCCCCGAGGGCTCCACATGTTCACAGAGTGTCTGTGGGCCTTGGTTCTCCGTCGGTGACCCACTGTGCTTTGAGACCCCGGGAAAATGCTTTCCATTCCCAGAGGTCCTTTAGAGCAGACAGGAGCTTGTGGGCTGGGGTGGATGAGGACTTGAGATTGGGAAGAACGTGACAGAGCATCATACATGGAGTCCAGGGTCCAGGGACAAGACCAGCTCCTGTTGGACCCTTGGGGTCCTCATTTAGAAGTAGGGGCACCACTGTCCTGAGGTGACGATGCCTCATGACTGAAGAGGACACCCCAGGGTGGACAGAAAGAAGGGGGCAAGGGAGGCTTCCAAGGTCCTTTGCACAGCCCTGGAAGCCTGCAGGTCCTGCTCCTTTGCTCATCCGGGACTCTCAGAGCCACTGCCTTGAGGTCACCCAAATAGAGGTGCTGGTTTTGTTTCATGGTGCTCCTGCCTGGGCTGCAGTGCTGGTTCTGGCCACCAGGGGGAAGACAGCCTCCAGAGTCAGCGGGGGCCAGGAGCTTTCTTTGCTGGAGCAGTTGGAGCAGGAAGGGTCATGTAGAGGTCGTCCTGGCTGCCCCCTCCTCAGAACCAACTTGTGCCTCCTGTTACTAGCATCCATCTCCACAGACCGAGCTGGTTAAAGTCAGGAAAAGGGGCTCTAAGACCCTCCCGTGTATTCACTCACCAGCTGTGCGCCAAGCACTCACCTGAGCCAGATGCCCTGGTGGGCCACATGCGGTGCTGAAAACCACTGAGTGGTCCCTGCCTGCCAGGAGCTCACAGTCTGGAGGGGAGGTGGACGAAAGCAGGAAAGCAAA
>NW_025798014.1:0-1818 GCF_021613505.1 Equus quagga | reverse complement strand
TTGTAAATGAGATTTTATTCTTAATTTCTCTTTCTGCTATTTCAGTCAGTGTACAGAATGGTATTTATTTTTTACATTGATTTTGTATCTTGCAACTTTCCTTGTATATATTTATTATTTCTAATAGCTTTTTGGTGGACTCTTTGAGGTTTTACATATATCAAGTCATGTCATGTGCCAACAGTGACCGTTATATTTCTTCTTTTCCAGTTTGGATCCCTTTTATTATCTATTTTTCTTGCCTAATTGCTCTGGCTAGGACTCCCAATGCTATTTTAAATGAGATTGTCAAAAGTGGACATCCTTGTCTTCTTCTTGTTCTTAGATGGATGGCTTTCAGTTTTTTACCATTGAGCATGATGTTACCTCTGGGTTTGTCATATGTTGCCTTTATTATGTTGAGGTACTTTCCTTCTGTACCCATTTTATTCAGAATTCTTATCACAAATCTATGCTCCATGTTGTCCTATGCTTTCTCTGCATCTATTAAGACAATCATGTAATTTTCATTCTTCATTTTGTTAATGTTTTGTATCACGTTGACTGATTTGTGGATGTGGAAACATCTCTGCATCCCTAGAATAAATCCCACTCGATGGTGATGTATAGTCCTTTAAATGTATTATTGTATTCAATTCACTAATATTTTGTTGAGGATTTTCGTGCCTCCATTCATCAGCGATATTGGCCAATAATTTTCTTTTTTTGCGTCGTGCTTCTTTGGTTTTGGTATCAGGGTAATGTTGGCCTCCTAGAATGAGTTAGGGAGCATCCCATCCTCTTCAGTTTTTTCAAAGAGTTTGAGAAGAGTATTAAATCTTCTCTAAATGCTTGGTAGATTTCAGCAAGGAAGCTGACTGGTCCCAGACTTTATTTTGGATGATCTTGATTACAGTTTTGATCTCATTGATAGTGATTGATCTATTCAGTTTCTCTATTTCTTCTTGATTTAGTTTTGGAAGATTGTATAAGTCTAAGAATTTATCAATTTCTTCTAGATTATCTAATTTGTTGATGTATAGCTTTTTGTAGTATTCTCTGATAATCTTTTGTATTTCTTGGTATATGCAGTAATTTCTTTTCTTTCATTTCTGATTTTATTTATTTGACCCTTTTCTCTTTTTTTATTGGTGAGGCTAGCTAAAGGTTTATCAATTTTGTTTATCTTTTCAAAGAATCAGGTCTTAGTTTCATTGATTTTTTTCTATTTTTTTTGGTCTTCATTTCATTTATTTCCATTCGGATTTTTGTTGTTTCTTTCCTTCTACTGATTTTGGGTTACATTTGTTCTTCTTTTTTCTAGTTCCTTTAGGTGTATTGTTAAATTGTTTATTGGAAATTTTTCTTGTTTTCTAGGGTAAGCTTTATTGCTATAAACTTTCCTCTTACTACTGCTCTTACTGTATCCCATAGATTGTAAGTTGCATTTTCATTTTCATTTGTCTCCAGGTATTTTTGTATTTCTCCTTTGATTTCTTCCTTAACACAGTAAGTAAGCCAAGGAGATTGATTTCCTTGGCTTACTTACTTACTGATTTGTAGTTTCATAATGTTGTGGTCAGAAAATATGCTTGATGTTATTTCAATCTTCTTAAATTTATTGAGACTTGTCTAGTGACCTAGTATGTGATCTATCCTGGAGAATACCCCATGTGCATTTTGAAAGAATTTATATTCTTCAGTTTTTGGATGGAATGGTCTGTTTATATCTACTAAGTCCATCTAGCTTAGTGTGTTGTTCAAGGCCAATGTTTCTTTATCGACCTTCTGTCTGGATGATCTATGCATTGATGTACATGGAGTGTGAAAGTCCCAAAT
>NW_025798013.1:0-1818 GCF_021613505.1 Equus quagga | reverse complement strand
ATTTGGGACTTTCACACTCCATGTACATCAATGCATAGATCATCCAGACAGAAGGTCGATAAAGAAACATTGGCCTTGAACAACACACTAAGCTAGATGGACTTAGTAGATATAAACAGACCATTCCATCCAAAAACTGAAGAATATAAATTCTTTCAAAATGCACATGGGGTATTCTCCAGGATAGATCACATACTAGGTCACTAGACAAGTCTCAATAAATTTAAGAAGATTGAAATAACATCAAGCATATTTTCTGACCACAACATTATGAAACTACAAATCAGTAAGTAAGTAAGCCAAGGAAATCAATCTCCTTGGCTTACTTACTGTGTTAAGGAAGAAATCAAAGGAGAAATACAAAAATACCTGGAGACAAATGAAAATGAAAATGCAACTTACAATCTATGGGATACAGTAAGAGCAGTAGTAAGAGGAAAGTTTATAGCAATAAAGCTTACCCTAGAAAACAAGAAAAATTTCCAATAAACAATTTAACAATACACCTAAAGGAACTAGAAAAAAGAAGAACAAATGTAACCCAAAATCAGTAGAAGGAAAGAAACAACAAAAATCCGAATGGAAATAAATGAAATGAAGACCAAAAAAAATAGAAAAAAATCAATGAAACTAAGACCTGATTCTTTGAAAAGATAAACAAAATTGATAAACCTTTAGCTAGCCTCACCAATAAAAAAAGAGAAAAGGGTCAAATAAATAAAATCAGAAATGAAAGAAAAGAAATTACTGCATATACCAAGAAATACAAAAGATTATCAGAGAATACTACAAAAAGCTATACATCAACAAATTAGATAATCTAGAAGAAATTGATAAATTCTTAGACTTATACAATCTTCCAAAACTAAATCAAGAAGAAATAGAGAAACTGAATAGATCAATCACTATCAATGAGATCAAAACTGTAATCAAGATCATCCAAAATAAAGTCTGGGACCAGTCAGCTTCCTTGCTGAAATCTACCAAGCATTTAGAGAAGATTTAATACTCTTCTCAAACTCTTTGAAAAAACTGAAGAGGATGGGATGCTCCCTAACTCATTCTAGGAGGCCAACATTACCCTGATACCAAAACCAAAGAAGCACGACGCAAAAAAAGAAAATTATTGGCCAATATCGCTGATGAATGGAGGCACGAAAATCCTCAACAAAATATTAGTGAATTGAATACAATAATACATTTAAAGGACTATACATCACCATCGAGTGGGATTTATTCTAGGGATGCAGAGATGTTTCCACATCCACAAATCAGTCAACGTGATACAAAACATTAACAAAATGAAGAATGAAAATTACATGATTGTCTTAATAGATGCAGAGAAAGCATAGGACAACATGGAGCATAGATTTGTGATAAGAATTCTGAATAAAATGGGTACAGAAGGAAAGTACCTCAACATAATAAAGGCAACATATGACAAACCCAGAGGTAACATCATGCTCAATGGTAAAAAACTGAAAGCCATCCATCTAAGAACAAGAAGAAGACAAGGATGTCCACTTTTGACAATCTCATTTAAAATAGCATTGGGAGTCCTAGCCAGAGCAATTAGGCAAGAAAAATAGATAATAAAAGGGATCCAAACTGGAAAAGAAGAAATATAACGGTCACTGTTGGCACATGACATGACTTGATATATGTAAAACCTCAAAGAGTCCACCAAAAAGCTATTAGAAATAATAAATATATACAAGGAAAGTTGCAAGATACAAAATCAATGTAAAAAATAAATACCATTCTGTACACTGACTGAAATAGCAGAAAGAGAAATTAAGAATAAAATCTCATTTACAA
>NW_025798012.1:0-1816 GCF_021613505.1 Equus quagga | reverse complement strand
TTGTAAATGAGATTTTATTCTTAATTTCTCTTTCTGCTATTTCAGTCAGTGTACAGAATGGTATTTATTTTTTACATTGATTTTGTATCTTGCAACTTTCCTTATATATGTTTATTATTTCTAATAGCTTTTTGGTGGACTCTGAGGTTTTATATATATCAGGTCATGTCATGTGTCAACAGTGACTGTTATATTTCTTCTTTTCCAGTTTGGATCCCTTTTATTATTTATTTTTCTTGCCTATTTGTTCTGGCTAGGACTCCCAATGCTATTTTAAATGAGATTGTCAAAAGTGGACATCCTTGTCTTCTTCTTGTTGTTAGATGGATGGCTTTCAGTTTTTTACCATTGAGCATGATGTTACCTCTGGGTTTGTCATATGTGGCCTTTATTATGTTGAGGTACTTTCCTTCTGTACCCATTTTATTCAGAATTCTTATCACAAATCTATGCTCCATGTTGTCCTATGCTTTCTCTGCATCTATTAAGACAATCATGTAATTTTCATTCTTCGTTTTGTTAATGTTTTGTATCACATTGACTGATTTGTGGATGTGGAAACATCTCTGCATCCCTAGAATAAATCCCACTCGATGGTGATGTATAGTCCTTTAAATGTATTATTGTATTCAATTCACTAACATTTTGTTGAGGATTTTCGTGCCTCCATTCATCAGCGATATTGGCCAATAATTTTCTTTTTTTGTGTCGTGCTTGTTTGGTTTTGGTATCAGGGTAATGTTGGCCTCCTAGAATGAGTTAGGGAGCATCCCATCCTCTTCAGTTTTTTCAAAGAGTTTGAGAAGCGTATTAAATCTTCTCTAAATGCTTGGTAGATTTCAGCAAGGAAGCTGACTGGTCCCAGACTTTATTTTGGATGATTTTGATTACAGTTTTGATCTCATTGATAGTGATTGATCTATTCAGTTTCTCTTTTTCTTCTTGATTCGGTTTTGGAAGATTGTATAAGTCTAAGAATTTATCAATTTCTTCTAGATTATCTAATTTGTTGATGTATAGCTTTTTGTAGTATTCTCTGATAATCTTTTGTATTTCTTGGTATATGCAGTAATTTCTTTTCTTTCATTTCTGATTTTATTTATTTGACCCTTTTCTCTTTTTTTATTGGTGAGGCTAGCTAAAGGTTTATCAATTTTGTTTATCTTTTCAAAGAATCAGGTCTTAGTTTCATTGATTTTTTTCTATTTTTTTTGGTCTTCATTTCATTTATTTCCATTCGGATTTTTGTTGTTTCTTTCCTTCTACTGATTTTGGGTTACATTTGTTCTTCTTTTTTCTAGTTCCTTTAGGTGTATTGTTAAATTGTTTATTGGAAATTTTTCTTGTTTTCTAGGGTAAGCTTTATTGTTATAAACTTTCCTCTTACTACTGCTCTTACTGTATCCCATAGATTGTAAGTTGCATTTTCATTTTCATTTGTCTCCAGGTATTTTTGTATTTCTCCTTTGATTTCTTCCTTAACACAGTAAGTAAGCCAAGGAGATTGATTTCCTTGGCTTACTTACTTACTGATTTGTAGTTTCATAATGTTGTGGTCAGAAAATATGCTTGATGTTATTTCAATCTTCTTAAATTTATTGAGACTTGTCTAGTGACCTAGTATGTGATCTATCCTGGAGAATACCCCATGTGCATTTTGAAAGAATTTATATTCTTCAGTTTTTGGATGGAATGGTCTGTTTATATCTACTAAGTCCATCTAGCTTAGTGTGTTGTTCAAGGCCAATGTTTCTTTATCGACCTTCTGTCTGGATGATCTATGCATTGATGTACATGGAGTGTGAAAGTCCCAAAT
>NW_025798011.1:0-2095 GCF_021613505.1 Equus quagga | reverse complement strand
ACTTTTGGAATTGCTGATTTCAAGTTCTTTGGATCAATATTCAGTAGTGGGATGGCTGGGTCATACAGTATTTCTATTTTTAATTTTTTGAGAAATCTCCATACCATTTTCAATAGTGGCTGTGCCAGTTTGCATTCCCACCAACAGTATATGAAGGTTCCTTTTTCCCCACAACCTCTCCAACATTTGTTACTTTTTGTTTTGGTTATTTTTGCCATTCTAAAGGGTGTAAGGTGACATCTTAGTGTAGTTTTGATTTGCGTTTCCCTGATGATCAGTGATGATGAACATCTTTTCATGTGCCTATTTGCCATCTGTATATCTTCTTTGAAGAAATATCTGTTCATGTCTCCTGCCCAATTTTTGATCAGGTTGTTTGACTTTTTGTTGTTGAGTTGTGTGAGTTCTTCATATAGTATGGCGATTAACCCTTTGTTGCATATATAATTTGCAAATATTTTTTCCCAGTTAGTGGGTTGTTCTTTTGTTTCAATCCTGTTTTCCCTTGCCTTAAAGAAGCTCACTAGTCTGATGAAGTCCCATTTGTTTGTTCTTTCTATTGTTTCCCTTTTCTGAGAAGACATGGTGTCCGAAAAGATCCTTTTAATACTGACGTCAAAGAAGGTACTGCCTATATTGTGTTCTAGAAACCTTATGGTTTCAGGTCTTACCTTTCGGTCTTTGATCCATTTTGAGTTTATTTTGGTGAATGGTGAAAAAGAATAGTCAACTTTCATTCTTTTACATGTGGCTTTCCAGTTTTCCCAACACCATTTGTTGAAAAGACTTTCTTTTCTCCATTGTAGGCCCTCAGCTCCTTTGTCAAAGATTAGCTGTCCATAGATGTGTGGTTTTATTCCTGGGCTTTAAATTCTGTTCCACTGATCTGTGCCCCTGTTTTTGTACCAGTACCATGCTGTTTTGATTATCGTAGCTTTGTAGTATGTTTTAAAGCCAGGGATTGTGATGCCTCCAGCTTTGTTCTTTTTTCTCAGGATTGCTTTAGCAATTCTGGGTCTTTTGCTGCCCCATATGAATTTTAGGATTCTTTCTTATATTTCTTTAAAGAATGTCATTGGGATTATGATTGGGATTGCATTGAGTCTGTAGATTGCTTTAGGCAGTATGGACATTTTAAGTATGTTTATTCTTTCAATGCATGTACATGCATTTCCATGCACATTTTGTATTCATAAATTTCCATCTCATTTTGTCTTCATCAATTTCTTTCAAGAAAGTCTTGTAGTTCTTGTTGTATAGGTCTTTCACTTCCTTGGTCAAATTTACCCCAAGGTATTTTATTCTTTTTGTTGTGATTATGAATGGGATTGTCTTCTTGAGTTCTTTTTCTGTCAGTTCATATTAGAGTATAGAAATGCTACTGATTTATGTAAGTTGACTTTATACCCTTCAACTTTTCTGTAGTTGTTGATTATTTCTAAAAGCTTTTCAATGGATTCTTTGTTTTTTTTTTCTATATATGAGGTCATGTCTTCTGCAAACAGTGAGAGTTTCACTTCTTCCTTCCCTATTTGGATTCCTTTGATTCCTTTCTCCTGCCTAATTGCTCTGGCCAAAACATCCAGTGCAATGTTGAATAAGAGTGGTGAGAGTGGACACTCCTGTCTTGTTCCTGTTCTTAGAGGGATGGCGTTCAGGTTTTGCCCACTGAGTATGATGTTGGCTGTGAGATTGTCATATATGGTGTTTATTATGTTGAGGTACTTGCCTTCTATACCCATTTTAGTGAGATTTTTTCTCATAAATGGATGTTGGATCTTATTGAATGCTTTCTCTGCCTCTGTTGAGATGATCATGTGGTTTTTGTTTCTAATTTTGTTAATGTGGTGTATCATGTTGATTGACTTGTGGATGTTGAACCATGCCTGTGTCCCTGGGATAAATCCCACTCAATCACGGTGTATGATCCTTTTAATGTATTGCTGTATTCGGTTTTCCAGAATTTTGTTGAGGATTTTTGCATCTATGTTCATCAGTGATATTGGCCTGTAGTTTTCCTGCTTTGTGTTGTCCTTGTCTGGTTTTGGGATGAGGGTGATGTTGGCTTCATAGAATGTGTTAGGGAGTGCTCCAT
>NW_025798010.1:0-3185 GCF_021613505.1 Equus quagga | reverse complement strand
ACAAAATGCACAATTTATATATATTTTAAATAATATCAGTTAAAAAATGAGAGACATTTTCCCATCCTAATACACATTGCTTGATTGTACTGATTAAACTTAGTATTTTAACATGTCATAGACTTAACTTTGGCAAAAAAATAATTCTACTGGGTCTAATATCGTACCTCGGACTGTTCAATTTTTTAAAAATAGCCAATCTTCTTATATGCAAAGTTTTAGGTATGTATTTTAGATCATTATAAAAATAAATTTATCTTAACTGGATGGAGAAAACAGAAGTCTTAGATTGAGGGTTAGGCATATGGAGCTTTATGTGTACTGAACAGTGTCCTCCGAATATCAGAGGATTGAGGAGCTCCCATTTATTTCCTTCGTCTATAGACATTAACCTTATAAATGGGTGACTGAAATCTGAATATGAATCTTTAAAGTCTAGATTTATCATCCTTAGATTTTCTAATCCATATATGGGTAATATATGACAATTGCCTGAAAACATGGTAATTTTTTTAATGAAGTCTTGTTTTTATGTAGTGTATATTTTTCATAAATCTCATGTCACAACTCCATACATATTGTTGTATACATATTATATTGTTATATATAATTATGGAGATCCTGGTGTTTTTATGAGAAAAGAATCTTTATATCATAATATGAATATGAACTGTTCTGTTAAAACTCTGTTACAAAATCCTCATTGTATTTTTTTTCTTTGCTTCATAACAAATTACCACAAATTTGGGCACTCTAAATAGTAACCATTTATTATTTCAGTTTATATGGGTCATTATTTCCAGCATGGCTAACTGGGTATTCTGCTCAAGGTATCAACAGGTAGCAATCCAGGTGTTTGCTGGGGCTGCAGTTTTATGTGAGGCTCAAGGTCATCTTCCAACTCACGTGGTTGTTGAAATAATTCATTTACCTGCAATTAATATTCATATGAATAACATATGGTTCCTTGCTTTTCCAAGACCAGCAGGAGAATCTCTCTGACCTCAGGGAAGACCTAAGTCCTTTTATAAAGCCTGCCATTGATTAACTCAAGCCAATCCAGGATCATCTCCCTTAGATTACTTTAAGTCAACTGATACGGGATCTTAATTATAGCTGGACAATTAACTCTTATCTTAGAAGCTAACCTAATCAGGCATGTAACTCCAGAGAATAGAGATCATGGGAGACAGTTTAGGATTTTTCCAGCCAAACACACCCAGATTAATTACAGGCTCCTATCCACAAAAACCATAAAAATACAATTGCAACTATTTATCCTGTCAGTAATATAAGAAAACATTGGTAATGTCCAAATGCTTGAGTGGATTAAATAAACTTTTAGAAACTTTTTAAAGATTTTATACTCTTGTTTAATGGATCAACATATAATTTATGGAATTTGATTATACTCATAATTTGTCTATAACACATATAATTTGTCTTCTACTTAACATATAACATTCAACATAATGAATAGGAAAGATGTAACATTATGAACCTCATAAACACTTACGGATGCTGTATTCCATATTCTTTCCATTTTCAGTTCTATAAGACAATTGAAATAGATATTGCCCTTCTAGGATTCTCTGCACAAGTAATAGGTAAGAAAAGAATGAGTGAGTTTAATAGGATAATACCATAATGCATTCTTTTTTACTTTATTAAAATTAAGTCTACACTAGAACCAAAATTTCTTACTTATAGTCTTGTTTGACAATTTTTCTTGAAAGTGAATTCAATCATGGGTAAAACAAGTTGTTTTACTTTTGGACAAAAGGAGATGAATATAACAATAAGTACTGTATTACCCTCTCAAAATAAGTGCTACTAGTTATACAGGATATCAGACGTGATTATTTTGAAATGTATCCTTGGTAAAAGATTGATGGCTTTAATATTAGTAATATAATTACATCTTTTCATACAGGAAAATCAAGACTTCAAATGATACTTCAAGAGTGGTATTTCAAGAATGGAACTATTATAACACTAGAGGTCACTCACAGATAATTATGGTTGAGAAATATATTTGATCTCTACATAAAGGAGGCCTAAACCATCAATACTCTTATTAAAAACAGTGAAAAAATGAGAGTAATATTTTGGTTATAAATTTGTTCAAACCCCTTTGAATCATGTGGAAAAATTTCATAGCTATCTATTTGAATATACAGTATAAAAGAGGAGATTCAGAGCAAGATGCCTGAATAGGAGATTCCAGCTCACAAATCTATGGAAACATTGATTTTGACATTATCTATGGACGGAAATACCTCTGTGGGAACACAAGAGTCCAGTGGAGACATTCCAACCCCCAATCAAGGAAACAAATCCAAGAATAGACAGGGAGCAGGTAGGAACAGTTCAGCTATACCCATGACCCCTCCCCCAAAGGACCACAGTTGAGTGCTAAGAGAGATCCGCTTTGCTTGCAAATTCTCCCATGGGGAAAAGTGAGAGCAGAGGGAGAACCTGCTTCCTCAGCCTCACAGGGCGTTGACCAAAAGGCCCACTCGTGATTTGTCTCACCCAGATTATTGAGAAGATAGAGATGGCTGAATAGTCTGGGGATGCTAGTAGCAGGGAAAAGGGGTGAGGGCTCACAGCAGCCACCACACAGATCGTCAAAACCAGCTGCAGGTTCTACTTGCTGGCTTCAGGACTCTTCCAAAACGTCTACCCATAAACCATGTGGGTCACTCACTTGCAGACCCCCAAAGGACGGGCACATGCCCCAGCACTGCACACACCTCTCCACGATGGTGCATGTTAACCCTGCAGATGGTGTGTATGCATTCCAACAGATGGCGTACAAGCCTGTTCAGATGGCACATGGGAATCAGCAGCCAGCTTGACTCTGTGCTATTGGGAGAAGGCATGCAATTTTTAACCCTACAGGGTAGTGCCCTGTGAAAAACACATGAAACCTTTCAGCACCCAGCCTGGCTATGCGGGATTGAGAGAAGGGACATGATCCCTGACTTCCCTACAAGAAGTTAAAAAAAAGGAGTGGGATGAGTGAATCCATAAAAAATACCTGAGATACCTTTTTAATAACAGGACTGACTGGTAAAGATCTTTTTATCCTGAAAACAGTCAGTGAGGACTGGAAAAGGAGACTACTTCTTCAAAGATAAAACAGCAATGCAAGACTTCAACGACTGTGGGAAATCATGGAA
>NW_025798009.1:0-2094 GCF_021613505.1 Equus quagga | reverse complement strand
ACTTTTGGAATTGCTGATTTCAAGTTCTTTGGATCAATATTCAGTAGTGGGATGGCTGGGTCATACAGTATTTCTATTTTTAATTTTTTGAGAAATCTCCATACCATTTTCAATAGTGGCTGTGCCAGTTTGCATTCCCACCAACAGTATATGAAGGTTCCTTTTTCCCCACAACCTCTCCAACATTTGTTACTTTTTGTTTTGGTTATTTTTGCCATTCTAAAGGGTGTAAGGTGACATCTTAGTGTAGTTTTGATTTGCGTTTCCCTGATGATCAGTGATGATGAACATCTTTTCATGTGCCTATTTGCCATCTGTATATCTTCTTTGAAGAAATATCTGTTCATGTCTCCTGCCCAATTTTTGATCAGGTTGTTTGACTTTTTGTTGTTGAGTTGTGTGAGTTCTTCATATAGTATGGCGATTAACCCTTTGTTGCATATATAATTTGCAAATATTTTTTCCCAGTTAGTGGGTTGTTCTTTTGTTTCAATCCTGTTTTCCCTTGCCTTAAAGAAGCTCACTAGTCTGATGAAGTCCCATTTGTTTGTTCTTTCTATTGTTTCCCTTTTCTGAGAAGACATGGTGTCCGAAAAGATCCTTTTAATACTGACGTCAAAGAAGGTACTGCCTATATTGTGTTCTAGAAACCTTATGGTTTCAGGTCTTACCTTTCGGTCTTTGATCCATTTTGAGTTTATTTTGGTGAATGGTGAAAAAGAATAGTCAACTTTCATTCTTTTACATGTGGCTTTCCAGTTTTCCCAACACCATTTGTTGAAAAGACTTTCTTTTCTCCATTGTAGGCCCTCAGCTCCTTTGTCAAAGATTAGCTGTCCATAGATGTGTGGTTTTATTCCTGGGCTTTAAATTCTGTTCCACTGATCTGTGCCCCTGTTTTTGTACCAGTACCATGCTGTTTTGATTATCGTAGCTTTGTAGTATGTTTTAAAGCCAGGGATTGTGATGCCTCCAGCTTTGTTCTTTTTTCTCAGGATTGCTTTAGCAATTCTGGGTCTTTTGCTGCCCCATATGAATTTTAGGATTCTTTCTTATATTTCTTTAAAGAATGTCATTGGGATTATGATTGGGATTGCATTGAGTCTGTAGATTGCTTTAGGCAGTATGGACATTTTAAGTATGTTTATTCTTTCAATGCATGTACATGCATTTCCATGCACATTTTGTATTCATAAATTTCCATCTCATTTTGTCTTCATCAATTTCTTTCAAGAAAGTCTTGTAGTTCTTGTTGTATAGGTCTTTCACTTCCTTGGTCAAATTTACCCCAAGGTATTTTATTCTTTTTGTTGTGATTATGAATGGGATTGTCTTCTTGAGTTCTTTTTCTGTCAGTTCATATTAGAGTATAGAAATGCTACTGATTTATGTAAGTTGACTTTATACCCTTCAACTTTTCTGTAGTTGTTGATTATTTCTAAAAGCTTTTCAATGGATTCTTTGTTTTTTTTTTCTATATATGAGGTCATGTCTTCTGCAAACAGTGAGAGTTTCACTTCTTCCTTCCCTATTTGGATTCCTTTGATTCCTTTCTCCTGCCTAATTGCTCTGGCCAAAACATCCAGTGCAATGTTGAATAAGAGTGGTGAGAGTGGACACTCTTGTCTTGTTCCTGTTCTCAGAGGGATGGCGTTCAGTTTGTGCCCACTGAGTATGATGTTGGCTGTGAGTTTGTCATATATGGTGTTTATTATGTTGAGGTACTTGCCTTCTATCCCCATTTTATTGAGTTTTTTCTCATAATTGGATCTTGGATCTTGTTGAATGCTTTCTCTGCCTCTGTTGAGATGATCATGTGGTTTTTGTTTCTAATTTTGTTAATGTGGTGTATCATGTTGATTGACTTGTGGATGTTGAACCATGCCTGTGTCCCTGGGATAAATCCCACTCAATCACGGTGTATGATCCTTTTAATGTATTGCTGTATTCGGTTTGCCAGAATTTTGTTGAGGATTTTTGCATCTATGTTCATCAGTGATATTGGCCTGTAGTTTTCCTGCTTTGTGTTGTCCTTGTCTGGTTTTGAGATGAGGGTGATGTTGGCTTCATAGAATGTGTTAGGGAGTGCTCCAT
>NW_025798008.1:0-2094 GCF_021613505.1 Equus quagga | reverse complement strand
ATGGAGCACTCCCTAACACATTCTATGAAGCCAACATCACCCTCATCTCAAAACCAGACAAGGACAACACAAAGCAGGAAAACTACAGGCCAATATCACTGATGAACATAGATGCAAAAATCCTCAACAAAATTCTGGCAAACCGAATACAGCAATACATTAAAAGGATCATACACCGTGATTGAGTGGGATTTATCCCAGGGACACAGGCATGGTTCAACATCCACAAGTCAATCAACATGATACACCACATTAACAAAATTAGAAACAAAAACCACATGATCATCTCAACAGAGGCAGAGAAAGCATTCAACAAGATCCAAGATCCAATTATGAGAAAAAACTCAATAAAATGGGGATAGAAGGCAAGTACCTCAACATAATAAACACCATATATGACAAACTCACAGCCAACATCATACTCAGTGGGCACAAACTGAACGCCATCCCTCTGAGAACAGGAACAAGACAAGAGTGTCCACTCTCACCACTCTTATTCAACATTGCACTGGATGTTTTGGCCAGAGCAATTAGGCAGGAGAAAGGAATCAAAGGAATCCAAATAGGGAAGGAAGAAGTGAAACTCTCACTGTTTGCAGAAGACATGACCTCATATATAGAAAAAAAAAACAAAGAATCCATTGAAAAGCTTTTAGAAATAATCAACAACTACAGAAAAGTTGAAGGGTATAAAGTCAACTTACATAAATCAGTAGCATTTCTATACTCTAATATGAACTGACAGAAAAAGAACTCAAGAAGACAATCCCATTCATAATCACAACAAAAAGAATAAAATACCTTGGGGTAAATTTGACCAAGGAAGTGAAAGACCTATACAACAAGAACTACAAGACTTTCTTGAAAGAAATTGATGAAGACAAAATGAGATGGAAATTTATGAATACAAAATGTGCATGGAAATGCATGTACATGCATTGAAAGAATAAACATACTTAAAATGTCCATACTGCCTAAAGCAATCTACAGACTCAATGCAATCCCAATCATAATCCCAATGACATTCTTTAAAGAAATATAAGAAAGAATCCTAAAATTCATATGGGGCAGCAAAAGACCCAGAATTGCTAAAGCAATCCTGAGAAAAAAGAACAAAGCTGGAGGCATCACAATCCCTGGCTTTAAAACATACTACAAAGCTACGATAATCAAAACAGCATGGTACTGGTACAAAAACAGGGGCACAGATCAGTGGAACAGAATTTAAAGCCCAGGAATAAAACCACACATCTATGGACAGCTAATCTTTGACAAAGGAGCTGAGGGCCTACAATGGAGAAAAGAAAGTCTTTTCAACAAATGGTGTTGGGAAAACTGGAAAGCCACATGTAAAAGAATGAAAGTTGACTATTCTTTTTCACCATTCACCAAAATAAACTCAAAATGGATCAAAGACCGAAAGGTAAGACCTGAAACCATAAGGTTTCTAGAACACAATATAGGCAGTACCTTCTTTGACGTCAGTATTAAAAGGATCTTTTCGGACACCATGTCTTCTCAGAAAAGGGAAACAATAGAAAGAACAAACAAATGGGACTTCATCAGACTAGAGAGCTTCTTTAAGGCAAGGGAAAACAGGATTGAAACAAAAGAACAACCCACTAACTGGGAAAAAATATTTGCAAATTATATATCCAACAAAGGGTTAATCGCCATACTATATAAAGAACTCACACAACTCAACAACAAAAAGTCAAACAACCTGATCAAAAATTGGGCAGGAGACATGAACAGATATTTCTTCAAAGAAGATATACAGATGGCAAATAGGCACATGAAAAGATGTTCATCATCACTGATCATCAGGGAAACGCAAATCAAAACTACACTAAGATGTCACCTTACACCCTTTAGAATGGCAAAAATAACCAAAACAAAAAGTAACAAATGTTGGAGAGGTTGTGGGGAAAAAGGAACCTTCATATACTGTTGGTGGGAATGCAAACTGGCACAGCCACTATTGAAAATGGTATGGAGATTTCTCAAAAAATTAAAAATAGAAATACTGTATGACCCAGCCATCCCACTACTGAATATTGATCCAAAGAACTTGAAATCAGCAATTCCAAAAGT
>NW_025798007.1:0-1532 GCF_021613505.1 Equus quagga | reverse complement strand
TGTTCCTTGAGAAAACTACCCAAAATCTATAGCTTAAATGCAGTCCTTACCAAATGCAAAGGTTTTTGTTTGCTTTAAGTTTTTTCAGAAATAGAAACACTGAACTTAAAATACATAAGAAATTGCAAGGAAGCCCAAGTCGACAAAACAGTCTTGAAGAAGGAAAAAAAAATACAGGACTTCCACTTATTAATTTCAGAAGTTTGGACAAATTTGCTGTAAACAACAGAGTATGGTAATAGCACAACGAAAGACATATAGATCAATGGGATCAAATGGAGAGCTCAAAAAAAAAAATACATGTGTTTAGGGACAACTGATTTTTTTTTCCTGAGGAAGATTAGTCCTGAGCTAACTACTGCCAGTCCTCCTCTTTTTGCAGGGGAAGACTGGCCCTGAGCTAACATCCATGCCCATCTTCCTCTGCTTTTTATGTGGGACGCCTACCACAGCATGACTTGCCAAGCAGTGCCATGTCCGCACCTGGGATTCCAACTGACAAACCCCGGGCTGCCCAGAAGCGGAATGTGTGAACTTAACTGCTGCACCCCCGGCCGGCCCCTATAGACAACTGATTTTTGACAGGATTGTGAGCTTTTTATGCAACTATTAAAAACTAAGTAAAATTTGACATTGACATTTTAGTTTTTATCTCAAGAATTTAGAGAAAAAAGCAGAAAAGCATCCGGAGGTAATGCAAGAAAAATTTTTTTTCTTGGTTGACATATATTTTTATTTCTCTTGGGACATACCTAGAAGTAGAATTGCCGAGTCATATAATAATTGTGTGTTTAACTTTTTAAGAAAGTGCCAAACTGTTTTCTTGAAGGAATTTATCATTTTTCATTTCTACTAATAATGTATAGGTTTCAATCACATCACTGTCTATGCTTGGTACTGTTTTTAATTTTAACCACTCTTGTGGATGTGTATGATTTTAGTTTGTATTTTTCTGATGACTAACTTTATTGAGCGTCTTTTCATGTGTCATTCGTGTATCTTCACACATCTTCACTTTGAAGTGTCTGTTCAAATCTTTTTCTCACTTTTAAAGTGGATTGTTTATATTCTTATTGAATTTTAAGAGTTCTTTATATATTCTGGATACAAGGATTGTGTGAGCTATATGTTTTACAAATATTTTCTTCCAGACTGTAACTCATCTTTTCATTTTATTAATGGTAATTTTTGAAGATCAGAAGATATTAATTCTGAGGAAGCCTAATTTATCAAAATTTTTATATGATTAGTACATTATGAGTGTGAGAAATTTTTACCTACCTCAAAATTGTGAATACTTTCTCCTATATTTTGTTCTAAAAGACTTATAGTTTTAGCTTTTACATTAAAGTCTACGAAATATTTCAAATTGACTTTTGTGTACAATGTGAGACAGAGATTGAGATTAATTTCTTTCTCAAATGGGCATTTCATTATTGTAACACCATTAAAAGACTATTTTTTCCCAATTGACTTACTTGACCTCTTTGGCCATAGACATTTGATCGATTTCTAGACTATTTTATTTATCT